>NW_010387972.1:0-17408 GCF_000710305.1 Buceros rhinoceros silvestris | reverse complement strand
CCTACAGACATCAGAGGGAAGATAATGCCCTCGGCTATGCTGGCTCCGTCTTGGCCCCGAGCCTCACTGCCAGACCCCCGGGATAGAGGAATGTGATCCACGCCCTTACATCTCTTTACTTTTTATTAGGGTTGGGTTTTTTACAGCATCCTGTAGGTGTAAGCTATTGCTTCATGCACAGCTGAGGGCTGTGCAGCAGGTAGATCTGAATATGCCTGATTTAAATGCATCAAAACATGCCAAATTGTACAAAGAGAAACTTCTGCCCAGACTCATTTATTCAGTGCCTTTCGAGTAACAGTATTTATTTGAGTCTTCTGCCTCTGGCTGCCCTATAGGTCTGTACAACTTCTACCTTGATACTTTACATAATAGGTTAAAAATCTGCTTCTTTATAGTAAGAACTTTTCAGAGACATTACTAATCCAGAAGGTAATCATTTAAGCTACTTACCCCAAGGGAAGCCGAGGAGATAGGTAACGTATGTTTTATTCTGACAGAAGATTGCTTATTTGTCATCAAAGAGGTGGTATCCTAAAGCTTTATGCGGTACACTGGTGAAGACAGTGCTCCACCAATACGCACCAGGTTTTAAACCTGGCACAGTATATACTTATACTAGAACTAAAGAGTGGGATTGTTGATAATTGTTACACTCTCTGGCTTCATTTGGTGCAATGGTGATTTGAACATGTGTTTTTATTTTTGTTTTTAGTAGCTAAAGATGTCAACATTTTTTTTGATGAGTTAGAAGGTGTGAACAGCCCTTCCAAAGATGATGACTCCCTTCTTCACCATGGTAACTTGACCAGTACTTCTGACGATGCCAGCAGGTTGGAAGTTGTGGGAGAGGTAAGAACACACCGAATTATTAATATAATAATTATTCTTGCCCATTATAAAAACAAGATTAAATGTAATTTGATTTAAAATTTCATTCTCTGAAAGTCAGCTTGTGTCTGACATTTCCATGGGGACTGATTTTCCACTCTCAAATTGTAATGCTGAAATATGAAATATCTCAAGTTAAAAGGAGGGTTTATTGATTTCAGGCACCCCCAGTGAAAAGTCTATTCAAGCCTTTGTTGTCTGCTCATTTTCTGAACCATCAAAGTCTAATGCTTCACTGCTTCTGAAAATAATGGAAAAGTTTTGCCTATATTAATACTGTGGGGGGAAGGAGGGAGGAGGAGAAATTATCATAAATCTCTTATGAGAAGCACTGAGTGTCAGGTACGTGACACATTCCTTTCCAGTGAAGAACAAGCGACCTGCCAGTGCAAAATGGTGATTCAGAGAACACACGAGGGAGCAATCATTCAGCACATAGTCCCTTTTAAACTGTCCTTTTTGTGTCTTTTGTGTAGAAAGGAACATGATACCCTTTAACTCTGCCTCCAACAGCCCTGTAACCCATGGATCCTAGGGTTATCTCCTTGGGGAGTGAAGAGACCAGGAACTTGTCTCCTTTCCCCTGCCTCAGGAATGCAGCTGCATCCAGATGACTCACGGGAATGTTCTAATGTCACCTGCAAGCTGTGCCTCAGGATTTTTTGGCAGGGTGCTGACTGGCACAGATCAGAACTGGCAGGGACCATGCTAACAATTAAAAAGTATGGAAAGCCATAGGATAATACTGATGCCCCTGCCCTGACCCCATTTTTTTTACTAGTTTAGATAAAGTTTAGAAGATATAATTACAGATTTTGTATTTTTTTAGGAGCTAGAGGGTTTTGTGATGCAAGTAGTTCTGTGAAACATTGCTGAGGAGAGAATCAGATTTTCCTTGTGCTAGAAATTCAGCCCATAGAGAGCTGCACTGCTGGAATGTTTAGACAGATAATTAAAGCAACAAAATTCAGGGCACACAGAGATATGCTTGACCTTGCTCACAATTTCATCTTCACCTTTACTCATCACTCTTCCCCAGCTTCTCATACAACTTACAGAAGGCCCTATTTGCTTACTTGCACTCTAACAGGTTAATCTGAGATGGCATTCCTACGTTACGTTTTGAGATCGTGGTCTTTAACAAAAGGGCACAGGTGAAAGGCACATCATCTTTGCAAGTTAAAGAGGGAAAATGAACAGAAAATGGTCAGAAGGCCAGAGGATGACAGAGAAACATAAGCTGCTCTTAATCTAACAATATTGCAAAAAATAATACTGCAAAACCTTTCTTTCCTCTTTTTTATTTTTTATTAAAGAGAAAGGGAGAATGCCTGAGGAGTGTTTTCCTAGTTGAACAGATTATCTTTTTTTCTTATAACCGTAACTAAGGAAAGTAGCAATATAGGTCATGTACATGTATAAGAGAGGAAAAGAACAGAAAATTGAAAATCTTAACAGGAGCTGAGGGATGCTATAGCCTACAAGAAAACGCTTCAGTGTTGTTCGTGCTCAACCAGAAGATCCAGTGAAGACTCTCCAGATGGAGCTTTACCAACAGTTCCCCAGCTGAGGCAGAGCCAGACAGGGATTCAGCCTGCTCTTTGGCTAAAGATGGTTTTTTCCTTTGTTTTATGTTTCATTTAAACACAAATTGAAAATCACATTTCCCATTGTGTGCATGGATCAAAATGCTTTTTACATATGCCAGTATAACAATTAGGCATACAATTTAAATGCAGAGACATATTATCGCTGAAATATTGAATTACTTCTACCGAAATTTCATTTTCTGAGAACTGGAGTAGCAGCAGAAAGGAAGGAAAAATTAAAGGAAAAGTTATTTGAGATCTGTATTCAAGGTATGCATCCATTCCACCTTGCTATGGAGTTTTCTTCAGCCAAACACAAGAGAATGATGGAGCTGGGACAAAATTTGAATTCTAGTTAAATGAGCTTATATGGCCTATCCTTGATATTCCAGGCAATGTGGGTAGTTTTGAAATTAAAGTTATAAGTCACTCTTAACAGCCTTCATTTTAAGCATCAAACTCTGTTGATATTTGGGGGCAGGGTTATTAATACTGCACAGAACAGAGTTTGTTTTAACAATCTGTTTTATAAATTGGAACTTGCTCTGAAGATTATCGCAGAAAAAATTGGTATTCATGTTGTGAAATAAGAATTCTGATGATCTTTATGGTACTTAGGATAGCTTGTGGAATTTCAGCTCAGTATTTGTCTATCTATTTACCAGAATACAAGCTAACTGGAGATACATAACTTTCTTCCACCAAATCCCTGTCGTCAGTGGTCTGGATGGATATGGACAGAGATTATCTAAGCTTTCAGAGAAAAACTACAAATCTACTGCTTCCTAGCTTTTGAGCACTTGATTTTGCAACCTAGGTAATTTCGTTTTTTAGAATAGGTCCGTGTAACTAAGTGTATTATGGTGTCAAGAAGAATATACCACCCAGTGAAGATACACTGAAAAATACAGCTGCAGCTTCCACAAAGTTATAATCTAAATGGGCAAAAGGATATTAAGAAAAAAGAACACACAGAGAAAATATACTCGTTCTTGATTAGAACTCTGCCTTAAAAACTGGGTGGTTCTGTGTTCCTCTTTTTCTGCATAAATTCATGTTATCACTGTTAATGGTGCAGAAACTAACCCCTTCCACATCTGTGAAGTCACATGTAGGGGACTATAGAATTCAGAAATCTTCATTGAGTATCCGTACTGATAATAAGCAGATAGTGAAATAATTAGGAATGAAGAAAGAATCTAATCTGTCATCAGATTAGTGAACATTGGAGACCCTTCTGAATTTTTTTTTTAAAGATGTGCAGGCAAATTTCCTTGATTTTTCTAACTGCGCTTTTGTTTGAAAGTTCCATTTGATGTCTCTGTAGCTCTTAGGGTTATGAATCCTCTACATGCTTGTTAGAGTTGCGAATCCTCATACATGCTACCTCTCCTAGCATGTATGTGTGAATGAGTCATATGTCTATGGGTGTTGATAGGTCCCAATTGTAGGTCTGAGAATATGAATACTACTGCATTCCCTGGAAAACAATTCCCAGTTATGCAACTTCAGATGTGCGTTTTATAAATAAAGCTGCAATGATAGCCAGAAATGCTAAACATCTTGCTAGAGTGAAGTCTTCCTTGTTCTAATACTTTCTTCTGGCATCCTTTCTCAGACGAAGGAATGGAGATTTGGCATACATGACTAAGGCATTTTGCTACCAAAAACTGCAGTCAGACCTGGTTCTAGATATACGTATTTTTAATCAGTTTAGGAAAACTGAATTTTGAAGTCATAACACAGGGAAAGGAGATTAAATGTCTGGAGAAGGGTCAGCAAAGCTCAAGGAAAGTCTCTATCTAGAATACTGTAAGCCAGGAATATTGTGGACAATCAAAAGCCCTGCAGCTGCTATTTTCTGACACTGCTGTACCAGCCCTGACTGTCTCCATATCATGTTAGATCCTCAGAATTCTTGTAAGTCTAGGCTCAGTCTATAAATCTGCCTTACAGGCTGTAACAGGCAGGGTTCAGAGGGCAACAGGCAGGGCTCCTTCTCAGAGGCCATGACAGTCTAGTAGGGTTTAATCAATCTGGATTTAACTTACTGTGTTCCTAAAATGAAAAGGACCTCCATGTATAGATAACGGTGTCCAAGCTGCCTTTCTGAGCAAAAAATGACAATACTGTAGTTGGGAGTGTTTCACAAGTCCAAGAGAAAGTCATTGTCTCAGAAAGTCATGTTTATAGGGGAAGAAGTCCTACAAGTCAAACAACTCAAGCAAAATCTCATAAATGCTCTTTAATATAAGGTTCTACGTGCATTGACGATCTAGTGTGACTCCACTGGAAAAACAGATTTGCCCTTTCTGCTTCCTCTGTTTCGTCTTTCTCTGAAAAATGTTGGTTTGTCCTACACAGACCATTCCTTGTGGTACTTTCTGGATGCGCCTGTGCTAACATTTTAGTTTGGATAAGGAGTGTATATTTGAAGTGAATCTCTCAATTGCCCCTACCCATGCTTTGTTTACATTCCAGAGTAGTGATGGATCTTAAATCTGGATTTCTTCTGGATGCAAATAAATCGTGAGATGTACTCCAGTGAGCCTCCTGGACCAGACTAGAGGGGCCTGAAGTAAGCCCTCAAGATTACGTAGTGTGTACCGCAGATCCTCAGCTCAGTTTGATTTGCTCTACAGATCCTTTCCTATTACACAACTTCACTTGCTAAAATACACATAGTGACTCTGGGACCTAACTACAGAGCAGGAAGAATGGCTCATCAGAAGGCTTAGAAATCAGTGCAGGACCTCCAAGCTGACCCATTGCCTCTACATCTCCTACTGCCCTCTTCCTTTATTTAAATAACTTTAAATACCCTTTGGGGTTTTTTACATCTTCTCAACATAGATTTTTAATGGAAAAAAGTAAACTGTGTTTCCTGAACTGTTTTCATATTTAATGCTCTGTGAAAAATACTTCTGATATCTTGATAATACAATTAGTCAGCATGATATGCAGTATAGATATAAATGGTTTGTTACTGTTATTTCCTTAGGGCTTAAATAATTTTTCTTCCCTTCTTTTACAGTTCAAAGAACTGTTCCACTATATCAAGTCTGCATTAAGCTGTGTCAGGAGTCAGGCACTGTAATAAAAGGATCTCAGAAGAATTCCCCTTTCTGTCTTCAGTAAACTGGATGTATCAAGGGAATGGGACTTTGGGGATGCTTTCATTGGTTTTTCCATTTCATCAAAATGCCTGCTGAGAATCAGGAAGATAGCTTACGCTAAACTCTTTGAATGGGAATATTGGTTGTGATTTTTTTCTGTAGGACTCATTTCTCCTATTACGATGTTGACTTTTTGCGATTTAAATTTAGAAGCAGTTCTCCTATGGAGAAAGTATTTTGAAAATTCCCCACTTTTCGCAGAGGTGAAAGGCAAAATACAATTTTTTTCAGAGATTTGGTAATGTATTATAGAGAATGGCTATTTTTGGCAGGAATGGTTGAGCAAACTCTGGAAAAGCAAAGAGAAGATAACCTGTTCTCCCTTCAGCTTGGAGCTGGTCTGATTCTGAGGTCCCTGAAGGTCCCTGTCCATTATATGGCTCTGAGGGAGTGCTCTTTGTTCCTATATATCATTCATATCATACATTTTTTTACAAAGCACTGCAACCCGCAAACTGCCACATGATTTCTGTTTGTCTGAAAGTGAAAGCTTAACCCCTGGGCAGGACTGGCATTATGTGGAAGTACTGTTAAATTGTGAGGAGGATCTGTAGAAAGTTTCATCTCATGGATTTCAGGAAAAAGGCCAGGAGTTTGATCTTTTAGATCTCAGGAGAGGGACCTGCTTGACCTCTTATTAACAGTTAAATCAAGTTGTTTTTTTTCTGTCAGAGCAAACATTTGAACAGACAGGTTTTTTGCAAGAAATAGCCAAGAAATATTTATTGCATTTGTGTATTGCTAGACCAAACACCAGGAAGCATTTTCAAATAAATCTAGTGGGTTTCCTCAGCTGTTCCTTAAGAAAAGAATATTCTAGTAGTTAGTTTCATGAGGTATGGTGAGGTAGGTACTGGACCTTCATATTGTTGTCTGTGTCCTGCGAGACAGAGATACTAGAGACATCACCAAGCAGTGAGAGTTTCTGCACCAAGTTTTAGTATTTCTTGCTACAGTAAATGCTCACATCATTGTTTATTCTTCTCACATGTACAAAGGCATTCTACAATACTAACTTCTTAATTTTAAATTTATGCTTCAGTAACAGTATTCTCTGCTTTATTTTATATGTAGAAAGTTATTCCTAATCTTATGGAGGGTGGTGGGAGAGGAAGGTTGGCTTGTCTTCTCTATTATCTCCTCTACCATGCCTGTATGACCAAACATCTACCAGGGACCTCCTGGTTTTGAAGTGGTGAAGTCTGTACTCCTTTCAGACAACCTCAGATGCACTGTATGCAAACCACCTAAGAACCTGAACAGCTTATTCCAATTCCTTTCTTTTCTGCTGAGTATTACTGAAAACTGATGATGCAAACAACAATGCAGCAATTACCAAGGCAAATTAACATTACTGAAATGTCTGACTTTCTCTTTACAGGAAGTAACTGATAAGAACAAAACCAATGGACTATATTTTAGAGATGGGAAATGTCGGATTGACTACATCCTGGTGTATAGAAAATCCAATCCACAGACAGAAAAGAGGGAAATATTTGAGAGAAATATCAGAGCAGAAGGACTTCAAATGGAAAAAGAGGTAAGAGAGCTTCCTTGAAAAAAACTTTCATCATTTAAGGCTGTGTAGAATCTGAGGGTATGAGTTTTGTTTACTCTGAAACCCATTATTCTGTTGTAGCAGTGGAAAAAATGCTTTTAAGCATGCCTAAATATAAGCTATTTATTGCCAGAGCAGTGGGAAAGCTTAGCCTAAAGGAAAATCAGACACATGGATTGAAGGCCAAAACAGGCCATTACAGTCACCTTTTTCAACCTTGTGCACAAGTAGGCCACAGAATTTCATCCATCATGCTGTGCAATAGAGAAAACAAGTGCTGGGTTTGGACCGCCTAAATTCTGCTGAGTGCAATCTGCATTTCTGCACCTCTATCTCCTTTTAGCTACCTGCTCCTGTCTTTGCTAAGGCTCTTGGTACTCTTTCCAGAGACCTGACTAGAGCCCTGCCTTCCTTTTTCTGCCGGCTTAGGCATTGGGCCTTGACCGGTATTTTGGAAGTTTGAAATAATTGCACAGTACATATGAATAATTTATATCAGTGTTATTTCCAACACAATGTCCTAAAATAGCAACTCTTTTCCAGACAAGAGTGTAAAAGTGAATGCAAGGTGTCTAAAAATGCATTGATACGATAGGAAGCAGGAGCAAGGCTTAAAGAGACTGTCTCACTTTTGCCTATGCTATGCTCTTTATTAAACTTTCGTAAGCATCCTTAAACAGGGCTTAAGTTTCACTTCTGTATAGAATAGTTATTGCTGAATATTTAGCTTTACTTGTGCTCAGTTGACTCACACTCATGCTGCCATGCGTCAGGTGTCATGCTGCCACTGGTAGAAACACTGGAGAAATTTTCAGGTCACAGGCTTTGGTCAATCATGTAGTGCTGTGCGTTATCTCCCTTTCTTTCATTGAATTCCTGGTGCACGTGTAGATAGTCTGCCTGTGTACTTGAAAGGCACGCTTCTTTGGAGAACACTGGGGAAGACCAACTGGAAGCTTTTTCTTTCTAGGATAATGAAAATGTTTCCTTTCTTCAAACGTCTTTGAATGAGCAAGGGTACTGGTGGATATAAGTGTGTAAGAGTATATCACTGGTTACACCCATCAGTTATCACAAACTATTTCTTAAAAAAACCTGGAAGTTAGCATCTTCAGTGCTGCAGTAGTGGACAGATGTTTCCAATGGCAGCCGTTGTTTTCTGTAAACATATCACTGTCTGTAGGAGTTGTAACCCAACATCCAAGAACGTGAGAGTATTGCTGCAGCTGTTTGGCTTCACATCCTAGAATTCTGTCCTGCTTTTGCCAGGGGAGACATTGAAAAAGTCTCTGATGTTTGGGCAGTGTAGAAAATAAACATGGAATGGATTCTCCCTATTGATACATCTACCCAATTGTTTTGAACCAATCTTTTCCCACTTTGTGATTTTTGTAGATTTATTACTGTGCTAAGGTCAGCAGAAGAAGCTATGAAATCACTTTGTACTCTAAGTGTTGTGAAACTTATTGCAACATTCTGCACAGAAAACTTTGTCAAATCAATGATTTAAGAGTTTTCTTGTGGCTTTCAAGCCCATTTATTTGGACTTTGCTGCCTAGGCTGCATGAATGTTCTGCCTGTTTGATCACACATTCCAGTTTCTATTATGCTACTGACATGAAGTTGTATTTCTTATTAATCTTATTTGGCCTTGGTGTGACTTCCTACCAGCATCAGTAATTGTACATTTTCTAAACTCAGAATGATCAAAATGAGGTTGCATTACATGACTCAGGCTGTTTTTAAAATCTAGGTTAGCAATCTTTTTTAACATATGATTCTGACCTAAAATTAAACTCTAGCATGTATATTTTATGATCACTTTAGTTTCCAAATTAAATTATAATCCCGAAGGAAATAAGTACATTCTTGGTACATTCCCTCCGCCTCCCTGTAGATTAACAGCTGTGCTGCATAACAGTTAGGTTCAAACTAAGAAGTGCGATTGATTAATGCCTAGATTATTTCTCATTATTTTTACTTCTCCTTTTGGTGAGACTACTCATAGTTCTGAGTTTCAGTTCTGGAAGATTTTAACAGCATGTTCTTGTTGTTCATTTATATTATATTTCTTCCACTGTGAAAAGTTTGCTCCCAGATAAAATGAGAGAACTCTCTGTGACTTTGGCCACAAAATGTATAGAGGCAACAGGCTGTAACTGCTAGACTGAAAGAAATTTTTTTTTCCCATGTATTTTGTGTGGTGGTCAGTTCATTCTCCTTTGACTATTGGCTGTTCATATATTGGCATTTGATTGTGCTAGTCCTGTCTTTTTAATGTGAAATCAATAGTGGAGAGGAAAACTTCAGAGAGCTGTTCACACTGCAGTTTCAAAACCATGTTCTTCAGGAATGCTGCAGAGAGAGAAAAATGCACTACAGTGGCTTGCTGACAAGTGTAGCACAGCAAAATATCCAAGAAGTGGTGAGCAACAGGGAGCAAAGTGTTCACTTAACAGCGAAATGAGAAAGTGAATCTGAAATTAGTTCATAAAAGTTGAGATGATAACATTAAGCCCGATGTAAAGATTGTTTATCTGAGAAAGGTCTGAACAGGTATATGCTATTGACTGTAGAAGAAGGTGATAACTTTTTGCAGATATTCCCCGACAAATTCATATTCACTTTCTTCAGCTATACCACACCACTATCTCATGGAAGTTCTGCCAGGTTTGGTGCTCTTTACATCCAGTAGTGAACAGTGAGGGGATCCTGGACCAAGGAACAGGTCATTGAATTATGGAAGATATGGAAAACAGAGCTCTAAGAGTGAACACTAATTGAGTGGAAACATTTTCTGACCCTTCTCCCTGCTATTCAGTGTATATTTGGATTGGATGACTGTGTTGTCCCAGTCCAGTGCAGATCACATCCAGCAAATGTGATCATATGCATAGAAGCCCTAGGGAAGGTAATTGAAAATATAGGAAAAGGGACTGCATTTTCTTTTCAGCCTACTGTAAAATTTCCTGTGTTGATTTATCCTTTTTTACAATGTCTCACAAGTGGGATAAATAACTATGATATCCTTTCTCTTTGATTCTCGATGATCCTTCTGTTTTCATTTTTAATAGTCTTTGAAATAGACTTCTATATTGGGTAAAATGGAAGGGCAGTCTCCAAATGGAGAAAGTTCTTATCAGAGATGAGGTACCAAGAGAATTGATGGTTTGCAGGCACTGATACCTTCTGTAAATATTACATGAAACTCGTACCTTCCAGAGCTGACTGGCAAATGGTTAACAGGAGGCAGTTCTACTGTCCGCATTCTGAGGGTATGTTTCATATTTATCCAAATGCAAGATAAACCTGAGATTGAGATCAGCCCACTGATGGTCAGGAAAAAAATAACTTATGATCACTTTTATGTAAAGAGAAAATACAGATATTGTCTCTCATTCCAAATATAGTGTTCTTCCCTCTGGGGGACAGTAAAACCCCAGCATTTTTCTGGAAAACCTATCTTTGAAAGAGAGACTGAAGAGTCATAATTACATTGGGCCCATGGTACTTTTCACAAGAATAAAGATTTATAAATTTAACCTCTTGGCCAAAATCCAGCTAAATTCCCTTATCCCAGATTATTCCTGAAGTTTCGATTAATTTATTTTAATCCCTGTCCTAAGTGGCCAAGTAGAACTAAGCTGCTGTAAACACTTACTATACTGTGCTGGTACATGGATACGGTATTGCAGACATGTCTCAGTAAGGTACTTTAAATTATACTGCACTAACAGAGCATGCACAGAGGTAGCTAACATGAAGCAGATACCATGCATAACTTGTTCACTTGCAAGCTATTTAGGATGGACTGTAACAGAACGCAAATGCAGGATAGAGATAAGGTAGTTCGAAGAAATTTGTGCTGGATGAACTAACACAGACCACCTTAGTATTTGTAGTTTTTAAAAGAGAAGAAGAAGATCATTTAAGATTTAAGTAAATACTGTGTATCCAAAATGAACCTGATGTTGGGTAGGATTGAGTCATGTAGTACTAGGAGAAGACTACATTTAGTTTGAACCTGGCATGGGTTTGAGTTTTATTTAACTTCTTGTGACTGCACTAAACCAATTCAAACAGAATAGTTCTACTACTAAATGTACTTGATACATTTTGCTTAATGATTGTGTCCAGAGCTTTTAATTTATAATTTGTACATTCATTAAATACAGTTTATTTTAAAAGGCATTTGACATGCCAGTAGAAATTGATACATAAAAATGTAGTAAAGGGGAACTAATCACATAAGTAGTGAAAGGAGTATCCAGGCCCTTTATTTTATATGTTTTGCATATTTATGTGTTCTAATGTTTCAGTATGAAAGCAATGAACTGCTTAAAGCAATAGCATTTCTTAGTACTTCAAAAAGCAGCTGGATGCAGAACATGTTTCAGGAACTAGTTTCAGATATTTTACAAAAACAGGCGATGCATTTGGGCTTCAGCCCCCATGATCTTTGTATCTCCCAGGTAAGAGAAGATGTTAGTGTTGTGTACTGGTTTGATTTTCAGGAACAGTCAAAACTGTGTGGGTTTTGTGTTACTATGTCCAATTAAAAATTTAAACATGGTCACCATGAGCATCAACTTGTCACCAGGGCATCTCTATTTGCCCTTATACTCCTCCTCAAGCAGGAGCTGACATTTTTGGGGCAACATCTGGCAGCAAATACACATCTGGTGTATAAAATAGACACCTATACAATGGGTGTTCTTGGGAGCATACCCAAAAAGTCAGGGAAGAAAAGCACAGTACAAGCTTTGTTTTTGTTGTGTGAACAAATATCTACTAGCAGGTATAATCTGAGTCTGAAAGTTACGTTTAGAGATATTTTTCAGTAGTTTATGCAATATAATTACAGGATACTATCATGTATTTCATGACTTCTCGAGTTTGCAAGCAGATGTAGATAGGTTCATGGTGAGGTAGTAGGAGTTCTACAAAGCAGTTTCCCTTAATGTGGCTGTAACTTTGTGCTAATGGGACAGGACTTCAGGGGCTGGAAAGGTATTCAGTAAGGAAGAGACATATTTAGCAGCAGCTTGAAGCCTGGTTTAAAATGATGAATGTTGAGACAAATTGCAGATGACAGAAAGAGCACACAATATAGTATCTCCATGACTCTTGGATCGTCCCTTAGTGTAAAACCAAAATAGACTTACGACCATGTCAAAGTGAGGTAAAAGTTAGAAATAAAGAATGAGTATGAAAAACCCAAGAACTTCAAAGACCGAAACTTTAAATAGTGATGATGTAAAACAGATGATCTCATTAACAGCTACTGCTCCTGAGCATTGTCAAATATTATCAACTTTCTTTCTGGCAAAAATGACATCTACTACTTTTTGTTGTTGTTGCTGTTGTTAGTACTGCGGAGTCAAAACAGTTATGTGAGGCTGGTCTGTTTCTTTCTTTGTGCGTCATCACTGCAATTGTTCATGAGACTCCTGTTATATAAACATTATTGCTGATGGTGATCCAGGAAAGAATTAAGCCGACTTCCAGACCCCAAGTGATGTTTGCAGATCTGAATAAGGAAAGACGTTGTATAAACTTCGCTTCTGTAATTTGGTTGCCTGAGAAGCAGTGTTTCGTAAAAAATACCAGTGCCTTTGGAGTTGTCTCTAAGTTTCTTTTTCAGTTAGGACTTCAGTTTATTCAGTTATTGAAAGAACAATAACTTTCTTGTAATTTATTACTGCTACAGATGCTAGTTAAGTCAACCAGGCAAACTGTTTGTAACAGAGCGCTCAGCCTACGGCCTGCTAACTATTTGCAGCTTCCCAGCAAAGTTTGTGCGGTAGCCAGGAACAAGCTGCAGGTCTGCTGGAGAATCTTTTCCAGGTGGCTGGTTTTCCTTTGGTGCTCATATCCTTTCCTTCTTTCATTGAGTTTACTCTGCGCATATCAAAACCCCTTATCTATTAGAGAAAAAGATGGCTAGAGAAAGCTTCCACCAAGCAAATTGCATCTTTTGAGCTTTTATTTGCAGAGAGAAAGATAACCGTGAGCATGCACTGCGTGAGGTATGTGCTAGGAAGCACCAGGACAACTACACACGTGATGAACATTCATACTGTGCAGGTTTGGTAGGTCAGGCCACATGGAGGATGTCACCTATGGCTAGCAAGCTTCCCTTTAGGACAAACTGGCATTTAGACAAAACTAGGCTGCCTTGGTCTTTGGAGAAGATCAGAGGTTATATTGGGTTTGCATGGCAAGGTTTTGGTAGTGGAGGGGGTACAGCAGGCTCCTGGCAGGACAGGTGGACCCATGGAGAAAGGAGCCCATGCTGTTGTAAGTTTGCTTGCAGGACTCGTGACGCCATGAGGGACCCATGCTGGAGCAGTCTGTTCCTGAAGGACTCCACTCCATGGAAGGGACACATGCTGGAGCAGTTCTTGAAGAACTGTCCCTGTCTTCTGTGGAAGGGACCCTATGCTGGAGCAGGGGAAGAGAGTGAGGAGAAAGGAGTGGCAGAGACAGCATGTGACAAACTGACCACAACCCCCCATTCCCTGTTCCCCTGCTCTGCTTGGGGACAGGAGGTAGAGAAAATCAGAAGTGAAGTTGAGCCTGGGAAGAAAGAAGGAGTGGGGGGACAGGTGTTTTGAGACTTGTTTTCATTTCTCCTTACCACACTCTGATGTGTTTGATAATAAATTAAACTGATATTCTCAAGTTGAGTCTGTTTTGCCCCTGGCAGTAATTGGTGAATGATGTCCTTGTCCTTATCTTGACCCACAAGCCCTTAGTTACATATTTTCTCCCCTGTCCATCTGAGGAGGGAGAGTGATAGAGTGGCTTTGGTGGGCACCTGGAGTCCACCCAGGGTCAACCCACCACAGATGTAGTTCAATGTTAATCTACTACTGTAACCAACATCAAGCATCAGTAGATTTCATGCACTCTGAAGTTGTTTCAGTCTCTGGCTTTTCTGATCCTATTATCCAATATGTAAATATCTAGCTAATGAACTTAGAGTACAAATTATGCAGCCTGCAGGAGCTGTGGATTCACAAACAGAATAATAACCTATTATTAGCAGGTGCAGCTTGTTATTTGATGTTTAAGCACTGTGTCTGATTGCAACCACAAATCATGGATGGAGACATCAAAGTGACATAAACTATGCCTGCAACAAGGGAACCAGACTGAAATGCAAGCCCACCACATGCATTATAAGTGAAAGTGCTTCCAGCTATTTAATTTAAAACATTGGGCTGTTCATTTCATCCAATTTCAGCCAGACCAAGTTAAAATCAGGCTGGTCTTCCAAAGATTTATTGTTAGTTCATTATCTAATGCAAATAGCAAGTAGAGTCTCTTCTCAGCAGCGTTTTACAGAAAAATGTGTAGGTATGAGGAGAATGACATCCTTTTCCAGAGAGCACTCTCTGCCAAAAAGCATAGTCTCTAAACAGAGTTTCCAGCTGCCTGGACTTTTGAGGGAAAATGTTCACTGCACAGCACAGTGGCAATTCAGAAATTCAAGGAAGGGCATGGAAGTCTGGATGGATAGTGTCTGAACTCAAATTTCAGTGTGTAGTTTTCAAAAGTAACATTGATTGTCTGAGGGAGCTCAGAAATGAATATGTTTCTGAGTTGACAAATTCTGGCCTTTAACTGGACTTTGTAAAGCTAGCAGACTAAGAAACTGTCGCTGAAAAATTGGTATATGTCTAAAAAAAAAGTATGGCTTTTTCATGGAGAGTAGAGGTAATATAGAAAATATGTTAATACCTGAAAAGGGATAAAAAAGGCCCCTGAGACACATCTTCTCTTTCAGGAGCAGGATTTTTTTTTGTCAGAGTTTCTTGTTATCAATCTTCACAAATCCGGGTGTCAAAAAACTTTTGAAGGACACCAGACTCACAGAAAAGAAATGACAAGAAAGGGATGAAGAAAAAAAAAAAGATTAAGGTTAGGTATGAGATGTCCCCTACGTGTCAAAAGTCACCTTTACTTCCGCAATAATTGGTCTTAAACTGCAATTATTTTTGAGATTTATTTACCTGCCAGTGGCATCAGGAACAAGCATAATGCACAAGGCTACAATCATTTAATGCACAGTGAGAGTTTTCATTGCCCCAAAGTGACGTGACTGCTTTGCTGCAATAATCCCTGATAGTACTGGCTCAATGAGCAGAAATCTAGAGCTCTTTGAAGGGAACAGAAAGACAGAGTATACAGAAACTCCAGCAGTACGTTTTACATTCTCATTTTGTGTTGATGATTTTGGTGTTGAACTTGTTTTGAAAGACAACATTATGTTTACAACATTAGTCTTCCGAACAAATCATAATTATTTCAAACGGCTGCAGTGCCTTCTTGGTCTAGGGGACATCTGCATCTTCCTGTGCAGCATGAAGGAGTGTGGGGCTGCCCTTCCTGGAAGCAGTCCTAGGGAGAAAGCGTGAATCTGGAAAGAACAATTCCCTTTCTCACTCGGTCTTGGCAAAAGGCCTCCAGGTCCTCTCTTCATCTGATTTCTTTCCGTGTTATACCAGGTTAATTTGGTTATGGAGCGAAGAGATCATTGACGCTGTGCACCTGGGATTAACTGTATTTTAATTACGGTAAGACAAAGAGAGCTAGTCAAATCACCCCAGTGCTCAAACTTCATCGAAAAAGTCTTTTCAACTTATGGCTCTCTGGGCCCAAATTAAATGCACTGTTATCCACTGCATATATACGTATTTATACCTTGCTGCATGAGTGGTAATGAAGTGTTGTTGTAAATGAAGTTTAATAAAGCCTAATCTGAGGGACAAATGTTCCTGAGATAGCCACATGAACTGAAGCTTCTGTCAGCCAATTAGTTATGTCCCTCTTTTTGAAGTCTTATCTGGTTTACAAAGGTCTCTTCTGTGCACAAATATCTTTTGTCTTCTTACACAAAAGATTTCAAAATAATACCTGAAAGTACCTTTTAGGCAAAACACTGTAAAGACTCTTCTCTTTCCTCTTGGAGGTCTTCATGGTACTGTACTTATTGCTTTTCTTAGATACAACTTGTTGTCGTTTTTGTAAATAGACTGAAACAGATCTTTCCATCTACAACAAGTAAGATTGACTCACCTTTCTGAAGACTTCACTATCAACCACTAATGTAAGAACTCTGTGCTTACCTTTTTTAACAACTATTACTTATATCTTTGTAATATTCAAAACTTTCCATAAAGAAGAAAAACACCATAGTGAAAATATAGATATGAGAGGAACAAAACAGAGACATGTAGATCTGGAAAACATGACGCTATACTTTCTATTGCAATATGCAAAGTTTGTATTAATTTTAATGACTGGTAGATCTGTAGACATTTCCTCTTCATTTCTGATGTGTTTATTTGACCTCCTCCTTCCAGGTTAGTTTATAAATGTCATGTTTTGGAAAAAATTGCCATTGTAGGCTAACAACAATAATAGAATATTCAGGGATTTGCACGTTCTCATACTTCTATACATAAGAAGTAGAAGTATATATATAGTTTATCGTACCAGTATATATATATAGAATACATAATAAATATATAGTTTTCCTATATCTTTCTGTGTCTGTAATAACATATCTAACATTGAGTTTACACAATTTCCTTACACAGAAATTTAAGGATTTGAATTTAGGTATTAGGTAGGTTTTTAAATTAAATTGGTTGGAAAATTATCTCCCATAATAAGCTGTTACAACCCATCCATCTAATTTTAGTGTATTCTTTTCACATTTTTGTTTTAATTGGCTTAGTTTCAGAAACAGAAATTGGTTTTTTGAAAGAAGTGTATCAGCAGGTTTATTTGCTTGATTGGTAGTTGCTAACTTCCAATTAATATATTTTTCCCGACTTCTAACATTCTTATTCTTATTCTTTTTTTTTTTTTTTGTGAGGAAGATTTCATAAATCCTTTTTAATCAGTCTACTAAATCCTCTTTTATTCAGGTTATTCCTTTTAAGATGACCTTTTAATTGAGACACTTATAACATTCTCGTGATTCCACTAATTGTGCAAATCTGATTTGCTTAATTACCAAACATCAATAAAAATTAAGTTCTCTAATGTATTTTTAATTTCTTTAAAATAGACACTATAAAGAAGTTGTTCACTTTTACAAGAAAGCTATTCAGGCATGTTTACATGCACCACTTTTTCTGACTTGTTTGTCATCATCACGGCTTGGCTTCGTGGATGAAG
>NW_010387971.1:14664-16974 GCF_000710305.1 Buceros rhinoceros silvestris | reverse complement strand
AAAGCAGGACGTTAAGCGCTGCAGAGCTGCTCATGCTCGTTAAGTGCTGCAGAGCTGCTTCTGCGTGTACAACGAGGGCGGCATCGTCAGCAAAAGCAGCTCGCGGACAAGGTAATTTAGGGTCTTGGTGTGGGCCTTCAGTCGCCTTAGGTTGAACTGGCTCCCATCGGTACGATATCAGATATAAATGCCGTCTTGTTCGTCGAGGTCTGCCGTGGCCCTTTGGAGCATCATGCTGAAGAAAATTGTAAATAAAGTTGGTGCGAGAACGCAACCTTGTTTCCCACCGTTGGCTATTGGGAAGGGCTCAGAGAGTGCATCGCCATATCTGACTTGGCCGTGCTGACCCTCATGTAACAGGATAATCATTTTGAGGAACTTGGGGGAACTTCCTAATCATTCCAAGATCTGCCACAGGCCTTTTCTGCTCGCAGTGTCAAAGGCTTTGGTGAGGTCAACAAAAGTTACATAGAGACCCTTGTTCTGTTCCCTACGCTTCTGCAGTTGTCTGAGAACAAATCCCATGTCTGTGGTACTTCTGTTGGCTCTGAAACCACACTGACTTTCAGGTAGAAGTTCTTCTGCGATAGCGGGTACTAATCTGTTCAACAGTATTCTTGTGGGGGTTTTTCCAGCAATGGAGAGCAGAGTTATGCCTCGGTAGTTTGAGCAGTCTGACTTTGCTCCTTTTTTCTTGTACAGGGTGATGATGATTGCATCACGGAGATCTGGTGGTAGTTCGCCTCATTCCCAGCAGCGCACAACTAATGAGAATAAGGAGATGAGTAACTCAACAACTGTCATGAACAAATTATGTCAAACTGGTTTGATTTCTTTCTCTGAGAGGACAGCAGATTGAGATAACAGAGATCGAGAACAGATAGAGAAACAGAAAATATTAGATCTCTTGATTTAGTGAAGCTTTGAATGCTGTATCACATGCCATTCTCATAAGCTGTCAGGGAAACATGGTAAAGATTAATTTATGTTACAGTGAAAGTAAAACTGGTTGGGAAACCAACAGAGGTAGTTATCGATGTTTCAGCATGATAGTCTACATCAAATGGAGTTCTACAGGCATCTGTCCCGTATCTAGTACTATTCAGGATTTTTATTAAAACCAAATTAAAAAGTAAACAAATGTAAGAAAATTGTTGTGGTGGTGCTGCAATGATAGATAATCCGAAACAGCCTTTAAAAATTGATATCATGTTATGAAAAAATAAGAGACAACATAACAAGAAAGGATAAAAACTTAGGAATTTGGGTAGATAAAAAATAGCCATATGGCAATAGGATGAAGGAACACCTAAATACCAATTCTGCAAAAATTAAAGGAACCATAGACTACAGCAGACCGCAAGCAGAGCAAGCAGAGCAAGCCTGTTTAATACCATTTGATGTGTTTCACTTCAAGTATCTGAATATGAAATTTATTTGCACATTGAAACCATGCTTTGTTTGTGAACGAAAAACTTTCTGGTTTGCCATATGTTTCAATTATTCTTTGCAGATAAAGAAATTTTATTTGAGTGAGACATATGGCTACTTCCTGGATTACTACAGAAAACTGTCAGTTGTGAGAAAGGGCAAGTATTATGTCGGATGTAAAGAGGACTACAGTTTGTGAAAGGTGTGGTTTTCTGCTATTGCCTTCACTGACGGTAATAATTAACTTGAAGTACTTTGTTCAGTTTTGCAGTGTTTTCCTTCAAGAAGACGTAGAATAATTTTAGAGAATCTAGTAGAAAGCAGCAAACTTTGTCAGAAATCCAGAGAAATCTATGATAAGGGAAAAACTTTAGACCTTGGCTCTTGAGAAGATAAGGTAGGAGGATGAGAGTAGTGAGATATGAGAACAATTTTCAAATACGTAAAAGCCGCTACAAAAAGGAACAGGTTAATCTGTTCTCTGTCTCTGGTGCACAGAGCAATCAATAATAGTTCCAAATCACGGAACAGGTGGTTCAGGTGGTTTAGGTGAGACATTACAAAGACTTTGACATAAGAGTTTAGGAGAGGTTACGAAGAAGGCAGATTGGTTTTTTTTTTAAGACCTGTAGATTTCTTTGCAGATTGTGGTAATACATCACTGAATCATTAAGACTAGGTCAGAAAAATTTCTTTCAGGAGTGTGAAAATGCTTTGGTATCAGAAATAAAGCAGATGCTGGTTTAGGGCTGTTTCTGATCCTATTTTGCAGTGATTCTTACGGTGAAATTCCAAATTTAGCAGCAGCACTGGCATAAGACCTGTCTGTTTTTCAATATTTGAAGGTCTTCATTCAGTCGTAATTTACCTACATTAAAA
>NW_010387971.1:8631-14548 GCF_000710305.1 Buceros rhinoceros silvestris | reverse complement strand
TTCCCTACATTAAACTGTATTTTCTTTAGTCATCCTTCATAGATTACTCCTAATTTTTCCCTGCACATTTCAAGTCACGAAGCATTGCCTCTCTTTTGCTTTGACAAAATTGACTGTGGAGCAAGACTGTGAACTGAATCAAGAAACTAACAAACTTGTACTTTGTGGAAGATCTGATCAAATTAGCAATTTTTTTCAGGTGAACCAGTTCCTAGATCCAGTTCACAATGGGTCCTGAAAAATAAATAAGCTGATGTAACTAAAAAGGTATCAGAGGGGACGAAGCGAACAGATGTGGATTGTGAGGAAAGACATTAAAATGAGCATTGTCAAAATTGATCTGTGGGGTCAGGGTCATAGCCATCCTCCCGAGCCATTTATAAATTTCTGTCTATATGTTTCCGTATACCAGTTATGAAGCTATCTGTCATTGTTATTCTGGGAAGTTATAGGGTAAATTTTTATCCTAAGGGTGTTGCGAACATCAGTATCTTTGTGACACAATGACAATGATATTCCAGCTGTGGGCAACTCTGGAGAATTAGCTGCTAGTATTTTTTTAATAGAATAGAATTAAATAGAGTAGTTCAGTTGGAAGGGACCTACAACAATCCTCTGTCTGACCTCTCCAACTGTCTGACCACTCCAGGGCTGACCAGAAGTTAGAGCACATTGTTAAAGGCATTGTCCTGACAGGCTTGGGGCACAGACCACCTCTTTAGTAAGCCAGTTCCAGTGTTTGACTACCCTCGCAGGAAAGAAATGCTTCCTAATGTCCAGTCTGAACCTCCCTTGGTGCAGCTTGGAGCCATTCCCACGTGTCCTGCCACTGGATATCAGGGAGAAGAGCTCAGCACCTCCCTCTCCACATCCCATCCCCGGGAAGCTGTAGAGAGCAATCAGGTTGCCCCTCAGTCTCCTTCTCTCCAAACTAGACAAGCCCAGAGCCCTCATCTGCTCCTCACAGGACATTCCTTGCAGCCCCTGCACTGGATCTGTTGCCCTCCTCTGGAGGCATTTAAGGACCTTCACATCTTCTTCAGTTGTGGGTCCCAGCACTGCACGCAGCACTCGAGGAGAGGCCACACCAACGCTGAACAGAGCGGTGAGGGGTAGTCACCTCTTCTGACCGGCTGGTGATGCTGCGTTTGATGCACCCGGGATGTGGTTTTGT
Organism: Buceros rhinoceros silvestris; assembly: GCF_000710305.1. NCBI lineage: Eukaryota > Metazoa > Chordata > Aves > Bucerotiformes > Bucerotidae > Buceros > Buceros rhinoceros. The sequence goes on along the minus strand of NW_010387971.1, from coordinate 13,374 downwards.
CTTCTTGGCTGCCAGGGAACGCACTGCCGACTCCCACTGAGCTTAGTGTCAACCCGGCACCCCAGAGCCCTCTCTGCAGGGCTGCTCGCCAGCCACTGCTCTCCCGGTTTATGGTCGTGCCCGGTGTTACTCAGTCCCACATGCAGAATCCAGGTTTGTTCTTGTTAAATTTAATTCTCTTGATGATTGTCCAATGCTCCAATCTATCTAGATTTCTGTGTCTTTGTAAAAAAATGCATCTATGCTTCCTAACTGCATCAGCAGCAGTTTAGTTCAACTGTCCTTCCTCTGGATAAGAAAAACTTTTTATGTTTAAAAAAAAATAGAAAAAAATATATTGTACATTTTCACCTTAAGTGTTAGAGTATTGTTACAAGTAATCTTTCCTTTGTTCAAATACCAAGCAAGAAATGGCCATCTATCTTAAGATAAACTAAGTTTATCTGCTAACAGTAACTGATGCACATGGTACTTAGTGAGTATAAAGCATGTTTTTATAACGGAAATATAATCTTCATTCATAAACTTAAGATAAAAGACTTCAAATAATATTGAAGACATTGGCCATTTTTACCATTACCATTTACCAAGCTACAACCTGCGAAGACAATGCAGATATATTACATAGATGAAGTGTGGTCAGTCATGCTGAAGTTTTAGTTGGCGTGAAACTAGGCCTAGTAAAACAGAACTGTGCTACGTTATTTTGATAATAGGTAAGGAAATAAGATACTTGGAGAGATTGACGAGATCTGGATCCTAAGCATATTTTGAATTACACGAGTTGCTACAGTGTAATTAACATCTTGTATACATTTTATAGTTGTAATTAAATAAAGATTTTGTAAGAAAATGAATTGATGGATCATATTTTTTAACCTTGCTCCCAGGTGCCACAATATGTTCATGTTTTTAAATCCCCAAGTACTGTGGTACAATCACCTATTTTTTGCAATTCTGATGAATAATTAGATAATATTTGTCCTCTTAAAATTATTCAGTAACAGATTAACTTGTTAAGTTATATAAATTAGAGAATTTCAGAAATACACATAACTCCTAAATATAGCAAATTAATTGTTAACAAAATGGCAAATTTTGTTAATTCTAACTTCCTTTTTTATTAACTTACAGCCAGATGTAGAGCTGTAGATGATGTCTGAGAGCCAGAATTTGTGGTAGAAAGAGGTGCTGGAAGAACTGAACCTTTAGAGTTAAGCAAATGGGAAAATCATACTAAGTACAATGAACAGAAGAGTTTTTAAAAAATAGAGAGCTGAGTATGAGAACAGAGGTTAAAAATCCCATACTGCCAAAGAAGGGCATATCAAAGCACAATAATCAGTATCAGGAAATGGTCAGAAATCAGGAATTTCTCCATGGGAGAATATTGCTTAAGTATACTACAAAATGAGACTTGACACGAGCAAAGGTATTTAGGGGGAGTAGGGGAAGTCATCATTGGAACTGGCCAGTAAAGTATGGCAAACATCGAAACTGGAAGCATCATCCTGAGCTCAGGTGCAGGGAAGTGGAGCCTATTAACTCAAACTCAAAGTCACACTAGTGTCACTACACCACTTTTTGCTCGTGTGGTCCATCCACTTTCTAGGTGAGCTGGACGTGTAAAGGTCAGCATCTCGTATTGTAGATGTGTCCTCTGATTGGCTATCTGACTATATGAAAGAAAACTACTTCGCCGTAATGATAGTGTTTCCCTTCTGCACTTGGGTTTTATGCTGTTTCTCTTCTTCACTTACGTTCTTTAAAAAAAGGCCAAGTGGCTTACGAGCATCTTCTTTGAAATCACTTAAAACTGTTTTCTTTACAAAAATGAGAATTTTGGCAGCTCATCCCGTTAAAGAAAGGTAAAGAACATCTCTGTAATTTTATTTCCCTTCAAAAACTTTTCAGAAAGGATTCTCAGTTACGTATAGGTATATACCTTATCTTAGAGCTTAACTCTTTTCTTCTACAGCTTTAAAGTTTCGTGTCTTCAAACCTAGTTTCCTTATGGGTATTTTTTGTAATAGTTTTGTGGAAAGATATTGTACAGTTGCGTGACTCAGTATAAAACACCGGTCAAGTGAGGGTTATAAATACTGGTTCTTGAATATACCACAGTTGTCGTGGTTTAGACCCAGCTGGCAACCAAGCACCGCACAGCTGCTGCCTTTCTCTGGAAAGGAGGAAATACAACAAAAGGCTTAAGGGTTGAGACAGAGGACAAGGAGGGCTCACTCACCAATTATGGTTACAGGCAAAAGACAGACTCGACTTGGGAAAACAAAATCATCTTAATTTAAACAACAAAACCACTACCAATTCACCAATCCAATCGGAGTAGGACGTGAGAAAACACAACAGAATCTTAAATACATCTTCCCCCCTAACCCTCCCTTCTTTCCCAGGCGCAGCTTTGCTGCCTTCTCCCCCTCCACACAGCACAGGGTGGGGCAGCGGATGGGGATTGTGGTCAGTCCTAGTCCACTCCATGTTGCTTCTGCCACTCCTTGCTCCACAAGGGAAAAATTCCTTACAGTCGTGCCCTGTGGCAACATGGCATCCATCCCAAGGGAGACAGTCTGCCTTGAACTTCTCCAGATAACATGCGGGGTCTCTCACAGGCAGCAGTTCTCGCAGGGATAAATCATCCCAGCATGGGTCTTCCTCAGGGTCACAGCCTTTTTCAGGATCTGTCCCCTGCTCCAGCAGAGGATCCTCCATGGGCTGCAAAGGGAACTTTTCGCCACCAATGACCTCTGAGGACTGCAAGGACTTATCCTGCCATCTCGCCACAGGCTGAAGGGAGATGGCTGCGCCGGAATGTCTCTCCAACCCATTCCTCACTAACCTCAGTGTCTGCATGGGTTGTCTCTCTATCTGTCCTACTGGGAAGTGTCTTGGCTTGAAGCAGAAAATTAAGGAAATCTGCCTTATAGTATAACGCAGCAAAAAGAGCTATTGTCCACAGTAGTGCAATGAGTTCCACTTGCAATATTGTGAACATTTTTGGTTACCCTAGACTGTATAAAAAAGAGCATAGGTATCATGTGTCTGGTTTTTTGTGCCGTATTTTCTAGTATTTCTTTGAATTTCTGTACTCTTAAGCCTTGGGTTTTTTTGCAAGATCTAATTTTTTTTTATATGTGTTTACTCAGTATTCAGGTTGTTTCAGTCAAAATTCTACCCAGGGCATGTTTGGGGTTTTGGTGGTTTTCTTTTTTTCTGTTGTTGTTGTTCAACGATGGCTGTATTGGTGGGCAGAATTTGTAACCTATTCTAATACTGATCAAAGCAAGAAGGTGAAAATTGGACCACTTCTAATAATCTTGTTAATAACAAGGTTTGTGATTAAATAAACAAGGATTATGTGAGAAAACAAGGGTTTATAAAGATAAATACGTGGAAGGATCACTTACTAATAGAACCCACAATCGGGAATTTGCCACAGACATAGGTGGTGCTGACAATGTCCTACTAATGTACCTCAGTATGCATGTATTCTTTGAAATTAATCCTATTGTGGCACGTAAACATACAGTCACACAAAAACAGGCAGAGCATCTCAGACCCCACGCAATATATTGTGAAGGTATGGCAAGGTAGTATTATAGCCAAGTGCTAGCAGTATTTGAATGAGAGCTCCCACCAATTTTTGTCCTTACATAGGCTTGCAGGACCAAACAGGGTGTTAGTACAGACAGAGGCAAGTAAAGTTGGCAGTTTCTTAAAGGAACAATATGAAGGGCACCCACACGAATTACTCCTGAGCAAAAGAAAGAGAGACAGTTCAGTAAGAAAATGGTTTTACTAAATCATGAGTTCTTCAATGACTGAAGAGCCTGAAGATTGAACCAAGAAACAGGAAGTCACATAAAAGGTAGAAACTAGGTCAGATTACGAAGTCTGGATAGAAAATTAATAGGTATATGCATGTAGAGGTCAAATCCAACATATCAAGGTGCAGAATGGTATACAACTAGTTTCATTTTCTCTGCTTCACTGTCTAAAAAGGCAATGTTACTTGACCAAAATATTTCTATCAACATAGAAGTAATAGATTAACAACAAAGTTGGCTTTTTTTTTTTTTCTTGAAAGCTGCATGGGATGCATTATAAGTAAAATAATTCTCAGCTAGTACATGTTGAAGTCATGTGAGACCAACATCCCAAGGTGTAGAAAATTACTGAGTTTTTTAAAGTATTTTCTGGTTAGTATGGTCTGATGTGTTTCATAAATAAATACTTTTATTGTAACAAAAAATTAAACAGTATTATACAGAATCCACGTAGAACAAAGTTTCTACATGGAACCTTCTAAATGATTCTCAATGATTGACTGAAAAACAGTATAGTCAATCATCACTTCAGACAACATGTGCAGGAAATGAAAAAACAATTAACAGAATTTATGGGAGAAAATACAACTTCTTTCAAAACCTCCCATAGACATTCTACATTCCTGTTAGAAAAAAACCAAAAATCGTAATTTAAAAAGCATATAATGAAGAGAGGAGAAGGATCAGTGAAAAATATGTATGTCCTTGTACGTTTTTTAAATATCTAGAACAAATTACCTTCTAGTGCTTTGCTTGAGAGATTCTGCAATGTAGTCTATTAGCAGAAAATTGAACTAATAATAAGGATATTTTCCAAAGCATTATTTCTGTGAGGCATTTGAAATAGATGGCTCCAGAGAATTCATTCATATATTTCATCCGCAAGCGATGAATAAGAGAG
>NW_010387971.1:0-8547 GCF_000710305.1 Buceros rhinoceros silvestris | reverse complement strand
TTCTGTCTAGTTAAAAATGCAGATTTGCTGTGGATTGCTCTTTCTTTGCATATTACACTCGTAAAGCAGACTTACAAACTGACATACGCTTGTAAAGACTTTCCTCTGCATTTGAGTCAGGTGCATAAATATGTAGATTATATACCTGAGTATTTGGTGCAATAATTTAAGATAAACAATTCCAACTGTAATTGCATCCGGTGCCTTAAAATCATAGTAAAAGGCATGCTTTTCAAGAACAGTGGGGAAAGCTGTCTTCGACATTGATTGGAAACATAGAACCTTTATTACTAGATGTCTTTGAGAACAAGTGAGAGAAATTTTTTTAAAAATTACTTTGGTACACATGATTATACCTTAGAACTGAAGAGTGGTTTAAGGGGAACTCAGAAGACGACTGTGCTCTGTGCTTAGTTGTGTAAAATCAAAAACTTTGCCCCATTCCATGGGTTGGCTTTTTGCTCTAAAATGCAAGGAACAAACTGAACATTTGCCAAATGCTTGCTAGCATCTAAATTCCTCACACAAGGTTATATGACCTGTGCTTCAGATCTTCCATTTCAAAACCATTTCCTGTCTTTTGTGTATTGGTAAGAGGAGAAGGCAGCCAATTTCGTAGACGAATAATTCCGTTTCATCATCTCTTTGCTAATGAAGTGCATATGTCAGATACTTCCTATCTGTTGTGACAAATGCTGAGAACAGAATGCAAGACAATCTTTCAGAAATAACCTAAGACTGAACTGTGGTTTGTAACAAAGGAGCAAACCTATCACAGATTAGTTTATCATTTATGTCAAAATATCATTCATATATTTGTCTCCATTTAATTATCTGTGCATATCAGCAAACTAATAGGATTTTGCTAAGAAACTAATATTTTAATTCTCTACCACTAAAGCACCTTCTGCAGCATTAGCAAGTTTACAAATGGTAGTAAATTAGAGGGTGAGGTCAGGCTGGGAAGGCTGTCAAAGTTTCAACTTAGATTCTTAATAAACTTAGAGAAAAAAGAAGGCTCATGTAGTTCTGCCACTTAGTTGGAGTAACCTCACGCATCAGTACAGGCTGGAAACCCGCTGGCAGGGTCACAGCCCTGTTGAAAAAGACCTGGAATTTATGTCGGATGCCAGGTTGCATATGAGCCAAGAGTGCACTCTTCCTGAGAAACAGGCGACCATACATCGTGCTGTTTTAGGGGGAGGGAGGGTAGCTGCATCTGTACTGCTGTGTTCCCCAGTACAAGGGAAATGTCCACGGACTGGAGCAGAGGCCCCAAGGATGGTTAGGGGATCGGAGCATACGATGCGCAGGGAGGGGCTGAGGGAAGAGAGTTTGTTTAGCCTGAAGAAGAAAAGGTTAATGGAGGATTAGTTATACTCTTCAGATACCTAAAAGGCCAGACTCTTCTAAAAAGCATATAGTGGGAGAAGGCAGGGGCAGAAGTTGCAACAAGGGAGATTGGGACTGGACATAAGGAAAAAATACTCAGAGTTGTTAAACACTGGATTGGTTTAACTAAAGGGGCTGTTGAAATCTCTATCTTTGCAATTCTCAAAGGCATCTCTCTGACTGACTCATGAGAAATTAGGGGCTTATCCTCCATCGTTCCTCTCCTAAGGTCAGAAGGTTGATTTTAGATTTTATTTGTTAGAGCAGCAGTACCTCAAATGGGTGCCTAAATTGAGCAGAGCATGTTTGGCCTTAGGGGAATATAGACATAATTCGATTTGAAGAAATTGTTTTTCCTGTTTCTTCCCTTTACACTTTATTTTCTGTGCACTACATTTTCTGTAGTTTTGTTTCCTTACTCTTTACTAGAAATACTTCCATGAGAAGCAGCATGAGCAGACAAAATTAGCATTATTTTTTCTATTTACTTCTAATAGAGTGATTCATAAATAGTCTTACAAGGCTTTGTATTTTTAATAATATTGCCCAGAATTTTTTAAGTATTTATGGAGGTTTTTTCAAATATGTACTTCTACTGAAAAAATCTTTTATTGTTACGCACAAAGAGCAAGACATGTACATTCAATAAAAAAATCTTATTTTAGATTAAAGAAAACAATAAAATATAAAAAACCATCTGCTGTCCTTGCAGATAGGCAATCTTATTGGGATATTAAAGCTCAAGTACCAAGAAAACAAGCTTAATTCGTATCCAAGTTCTACTTGTTAGAGTGCTTTGAATGTAAAGTATATTGGGTTTTTGCCATGTGTTTTTTTTTTTATTTTGCTTTCCATGGAAGTTTTTCTGATTAGTGTGTTGTATCCCACCAATAGCTCGAGCAAATTATGTGAACAGTCTCCAGAATCTGTCTTCTAAGGTGGTATCATTGCAAAGTTCCATGTGTTAATTCCTTCTTTTCAGTCTGTCATTTGTAAGAAATTGCCGCGGCCATTTTCATTCCTAGTTTTCTGCTGCATGGCTGTCTTTGCCTCTTTGCAGAATTTAGTTCTTCCTACCCCACTAATAAAACATTTTTCTAGTTTTGAACTCGTACAGTAGAACAGCATCAGTTAAAAACATGAATTAGGCATTGTAAGTATTTGTTTCTTGTTAACAAACGATCACGTACAAAACTTGATTGATTCTGAGGAAGAGAAGGTAGTAATCACTAAGGAGAGAGAAAATTATCATCATTATGGACAACTTTTTCTTGCAATTATGCCATCATGTGTCATGCACAAAGAAGGGAGGAAAAGAAAAAAAATAAAACCAAAACACAACAAAGAAAGGGATAGCTAAGATTAATTATTGGTAATTATGTTAGTATTAAACTGATCAGCCAGAATACTTTTAGTATGCTGATGGTCCTTATGTGGTTTCTTCTAACTAAAAAGCATGATTCTGGTTAAAAGGTGAATCAGTCACCCCAGATAATCCTGAATAACGATTAAATTCTTTTGGCTGAAAATAATTAAGTGGAAAATTGAATAGCCTTGCTAGGAGGAAAATATTGCCAAATTTCCTATTTGGGATCCAGCTACTTTTTCACTGATTTCTGAAAGATCAAGTAGTTAATGATGGCAGAGACCTCTTCCTCCAGGCTCACCTTATGGGAGAGGTTCGACAATGTCCACATGTGGGAGGAAAAGATGCTTTGTACCTCCTGTTGTATTTTCTTGATTTAAAATCTGCTAAATACTGTTATAATAGTCATACTGGGTCAGATGAAAGGTCTATCTGTTTCACTGTCTCTTCTCCAGTCGTGGCCAATAAATTGTTACTTGGGAAAGAGAATAATCTCAAGCAAACATATATTTTTGTTTCATAAAGTACCACAGTAATCATTCAAGCTAAGGCAAAATGTACCAGCTTTCTTGCTACGATAAATACTCAATAGTCAATGAAATACTGCTCACCTAAAACATTCTTCTACATAATGATTATTCAAATATTAAGTAAGACAGCACTGTGATTCTTAATGATCACGTAACATGATTTTGAATAGAGGTAGATTTTTTGGAAGTGAGTGTTATTTTCGATTTCTAATGGATTTAGTACACTTATTGGAAGTAATTCTTATGGGACAGTTTTCTTCTGCTACAGATAAATCTCATAATATGATGTATTGTATCATATTACATGATGTAGACAACATGACTTGGAAAACTCCTAATATAAAAGCCAAAAGATGTTTCAGCTTTGTTGGACAGCATGGCTGTCAGACTCATAAGTCAGAGCGGAGACCTGAGATTGTTTTAGAGCAAGGAACACGGATAAATTCAGGCATGCTTACTTCAGAAAAGATCTTTGAGGAGCCATTCTGCTACAGTCACGGTTGAATTCAGACATCACTGAGGAGGTACTGCTTGCACTGGTGGCCATCGGTGGAACGGCATGGAGAAGTACATTAGGCCACGTTCATAACTGAACAGATTACAGAGTAAGTTCTGCCTCGTACATATTACATACTTCATTGATTCCACATACATCTCATCTGCTTCAGCAATTTTTGATTGACTTAGGGAGCAAAAAACTCAAGACAGAGTTCTAACACTTTTGTGTTTGAAGAGGCTAAAAAGCAATAGCATAGGGAGGGCAATACATAAAATACACTTTTAAAACTGGTGCTGATCAGACAATCATGTAAGTTAGAAATTAAGCATTCTTTGTGTTTAGTGTCTTTTAAAAAGCTGAATATGTCCCAGTAATGTATGGGATCATTTCTTAGAATATTTTAAGTGACTGAATCGTAAGTAATTAACTCATAGACAAGTCCTTTGACAGCCTGTTTTTATTACCGCCTCTTTTTCTATTAATCTTTTCAGACGACCTGAGATTCAGTTGGACATACTGCGTTAATTAGATGTAGAGTTTTGTAGAAGTGCCTTCTGGTTTAGAAATTGGAAGTAGGCTTTTTGTTAACAGTAAAAATATCAAGTGAGAGATGACTTGTATGGTAGTGTAACATTAGTTACAGATCAAAGAGATGAAAACAGATAAACTCTGAAAGCGTTGGTGGGTCTCTCACTTATTACCAGTACATATGTAAATGCTATTTTGTGTTCATGGCATCATTGTTTATCAGTTACATCTTATGTTGTTAACCCAGAATTTGTATATGTGCACCTCACATCAACCCAGCTGTTGTAATACAGAAATACTTCTGTTTATAATTTAAGCGAAAAAAATTCAGGGTTAATATCATCTTAATTTCAAGAATGTTCTCATGAGAAGAAAAAAATATTTCTAGGCAATAGAGTTTACTATTTTTCTCTTTCTCTGCATGATTGGAGGGAGAGAGTTTTTGACACAGAAATATAAGAAATAATCTATTGAAATACAGATTGTGGTTGTGATCCCCATTCCTTAATTAAAGGAATAACCATAATTATACTATGTGCCAACTGGGAGAGAATGATAAACTAGAGGAAGGCATCATTGGAAGCTATGAGTTTGTTACAAGTCCACAATTAAAAGAAATGGGAATATTTCAAGAATTTCTTCAGGAGGCAGTCAAGTGATCAAGCATGGCATAATGAAGTAGGAAGCTGCCACACTCTATAATGATCTCATCCAAGGAAAAAGAATTACTTCATCTGTGTCAACAGATAAACTCAGCTGAATGTGCCAGCCTTGTACAGCTGAATATCAAGTTACAGAGCAAGTGACACGAGGCCGAACTAGGTAATGTTACACTTGATAATCAGTCTGAATTAAAAAATACATCAAAGTATTTTGTATGTATATGGAACATCGTGAAACAAGGATGATTCCTGACGAACAGCGCTCAGTGATGACTGGCATATTCCTTACAGTTATGTAAATACCACAGATATGCTTATCAAATCAAAACAAAAATAAACATATGGAAACAACTTCTGTAAAACTAGAAGCTCTGGTTAATTCATACGTTCATTAATTCATTCAGGCATTATAAGATTTTTAGTTTTCTTCAGCACAGTCAGAACTAATTAGATCTTCTCTTTGTACCTCACTTAGTAGGAGCCCAGTTTTCTCTCTTACAGCAGTGCAGATAAGGAGTTGCCCTGGCTGCAGACATGAGCACGTATGGTAGATGCAATACTACATCACTAGTTAAAGGACAGCTTTCACACAAGATAAGAAATTATATCACTTCAGGGAGAAGTCCTGCCTGCCACAGTTACGTGGCAGGCTTACCCCAGAAAAGTGTCAGGTTCTTCAGGACCAGGCAGTCCTCCCTCCCTTTGCCACTCTGCCACCGTCAGTCACACCCACATGATCTCCAGACTCCTCTGTGACTGCCCGGCTCCTGAAGCTATGGCTGCTTGCCGGTGTGGTCCATGCACACAGAGGTCCCACAGACTGAGGGTAAAAAAGGCTGGGGATATCTGTGGCAGATGGTAAACCCTAGAACAGGAGTGCAAGAGTAAGGTGTCCCAAGCGCAGACTGCCATGGAGCTCTGGGGGATGGTCACAGTGCAAGGTTCTGGCTGTTAAAGTGATAGTGGTTTTGTTTGAGAGGTGCAAAGAACATGTGGGAAAGATTCACAGATGTGATTGGCTGGAAGTGTGGTACGTCTTAAGAACACATCTTGAAAATAAACCAGCATCAGTGCCTTTTGTCCACGACCAAAAATCCAGAAACAGGGATGGGCTGTGTGATGACACAGAGTATATGCAGAATGTCTTGCTCTGGCTGGCCTTGGGGTACTTCTGGGTAAACAAGAAGCCACAGCTTCAGCTGCTAACCCATCATAGGCCATTCTCGGATAGCATGGTCCACAGCTCTGTCAAAATGATATCCACCACGTGCTAAGGACATCCTGGTCCTAGAGGTCTTGCAGTACCTCTGGGGTGAACCAGCTCTATGTTGAGGAAAAGGGCAGGATTTTTGAGGTACATGGGTGATACGAGACAGAGTGAGTGGGCATGTCTTCTCTTGTATGACGAAGGTCCTGTAAGTACATTTTGTCTGCCTCTAGAGACTCACATCAAAGGGTTTTGGCTGCTGCTTCTTCAGAGGAGATCACTGTGGGGAACATAGGCAGCAGCAGAAGAAAATACCATTCCCTTTGTAGTTCAATGAATTCTTACTCCTATTTTATTTCTTATATTCTTTACATTTAAAAACAGAGGGTGCCCTGTTTGCTTTCCTTTGCTTGCTTTTGGAGGGCTTCGGGGGCGGAGGGGTGGGGGGGGAGTTGGGGGGTGTTGTTTTGGTTTATTTTGTTTTTTGCAGGGGCATGGGGAAGCTCAGGAACAACCAACCACAATCCCTGGGGGGGGGTTTGGGGGGTGTTGTTTTGGTTTATTTTGTTTTTTGCAGGGGCATGGGGAAGCTCAGGAACAACCAACCACAATCCCTGTACAAACTGTTACCCTCTAAGGAATCTGGGGAAGGCTGGAGGTTTTTGGTAGTTAAGGGCTGTGGGAAAGACAGATTGCAGCCTCCTCTCACGTGCTCTTTCAATCTCACTGCCCGGCATGCTCCTTTCAGCATTTTTATCACCTGTAAAGCCCCTTCCTGAAAACTTACTGCTTCCTTTGATTGGTTCCTCCAACCTGAATCTTCTTTCTTGCTTTTCTCCCAATCCTACATGCATCCTGTTGTGACTCTATTTTGCTTTTTTTGAGGGCAAAATTCTGTTTTGCCTAAATGTCAGAAGTCTGATGAAACTCAGGTGCAGAATAGCTTCACTGAGGTTGGTGAGGTTATAATGATATGGATGTCATCATGCTGAGAATAAAGTTAGTCCCTTGCTCTCTTAATTTACTGAAACTTCCTTTCCATAAATAATCTGTTGATGCTAAGGACTGTTGTTTGAAATTTAATAGCTTGTTTTAACAGGTTCCAAGCCAACAAACTTTTCTAAATAAACCAGTCTCTGGAAATTAAATTATTATGCCTCTAGACCAGCCACAGAGGAATCTCTCTCTGCTGACTATAGGGGCAGCTTAGATCCTGACCTAAACCAACCAGATTTCTAAGTGGATATGCTAGTTACATGCCATGAGATGAGTCAGGCTGGTAGTCCCTTTCAGAGACTGGCCAAGCTCTGTTCTAGAAGTAGCTATGCTTTTTTTTTACCCCGCTGAAAGTCTTCTCCCAATTTTCATACTCTGATGGTTAGTATCTTTTCATTTTACTGCCTGATTTTGTTTTGTTTCTACCTGTTGTTTTTGCTCCAGCATTGTTCTTTAGCCTGAATAGCTACTGAATTTTTCCAATGCTTAAAGCTCTTTTTTGTATTTATAGACATACATTACCTTTACAGGGACTTGTAAGTGTCTATTCCATTTGCTGCATCAACATTTACTTTGCCACATTAAAGCAGCCAAGTTCTGTTCATTCTAGTAGATAGGCTTTAGAGCCTTTAACTCATCTTGCTGACCTTTCTTTTCTGCTGTTCTAATTTGAAAGAATCGTTCTTGGACACGAGTGACCTGTGTTCTGTGCACATGAGCTCTTGCTGCTACCTTAAAATACTCTCATCTATCCGGTGCTCCTAGAATCACAGTTGTCTTTTCTTGGCAGTATTCCACCAGAGGCTGAGTGTGCTTGTACAGACTTGCCTGAGTGGCTTCAGCATTGCTAGTAGTGTAGCCACAGGCACACAGTGGTCATTAAAAGCTGAAAACACTAATTCAAAATCCTCGGGAGATATTTAAGAACTACATCATGCTGCAGTCCCTGCTGCTGCCGTTACTGATGTTGCATTACATCAGCTAGCTATACACCAGATAGCACATGTATGAATGTCTAAAGTTACCCTTGTTACAGCTCTCAGTGACAGCTCGTAACTCTCATCCCTCATCTTGTCTTTCACTAAATGATTAGTGATTTGGGTTTTGTTCTCTTTTTCACATCAATCAGATTCCAGGGGTATAGAGCCTATTTCAGTTAGGGTAAAAATGTACATGCAGACCTCCTCTTACAGAAATGCTCCTACATGCTCCTCTTACAGAAATTAAGATAGTGATGGTGTGGGCAGTACTTCTTGATTCGCCTTCATTTTCAAAATCTCTTCCCCGGGCTGGATCTTATCTCTCTTAACACCCTCCACCCCACCCCCCACCCCCCAACCCTGTTTTTCTCTCCCTGTGTCCAGCAG
>NW_010387970.1:102286-135534 GCF_000710305.1 Buceros rhinoceros silvestris | reverse complement strand
AATATATTATTTAAAATATATAATGCAAATGTATCATATTTTACATCAGATATAAATCAGAAAATATTTATGCTTTCTATATTATATATATTCAAAAATTACAGGACATTTTAAATCAACATTTTCATATTTGTCCTCAAGTTGCATATTACACTTTACATTTACCTTGATTAAAAATAATTAAGAGCTTTATATTTCTTAGGACTCCAGCATAACTTCCCTGGACGATACACTAAGGGCTTTACCCTTGAAAGAGCTTCTCCTAATGGGAACGCAATTTCATTATTCAGAGTATAGGACAATCTCCACATAAAAATATCCTGAATTACTCCTATATAGCTTTATTTTTTATTCCTTCTGTAAAGTTCATTTTTGTTGTTGTTTGAAAAGTTTTCATGGTGTCTCTGCTATCCCATTTTTTTTGTTTTTTCTCAGAATTTTAATACACTGATATTTGAACACTAATATTTCCTTTTATGATTTATATTTACTCATACTATTATACATACATGTTTTCTACAGAATTAAGATTTTTGTCTTTCTAGATAGCTGTCTTGTCTTAAGGGCTTTCTTTTACTTCTGTCCTTTAATATTTCAGCCTTGCTTTAAAACTTTTATGTTAGGATATCCTATTTTTAGCACCAAATAGGCAATAATACGTCTCATTTTTCATGAAGGGTATTTTATCTATTAGTCTAATGAAATAATATCTTGGAGTAAGATTCCCTTCTTCTCACTGGTGAACACGACATCCTGGCAGAGGCAACAGTCTTTGTGAACACCAGCAGGGATCTGGCACATGGCTCCCACCGCAATGCAAGGGATTTGCAAAGCAGACTCCCATCTGAGGGTGTTCTGAGCCCAGGCACAAGGTGGGCATTAGGGCTCAACAGCAATTTCAGACGTTCTGAAGGTTTCTGTATCGGCCAGAGTGGCACAGCTCCCTTCCAGGTCAGCTGAATGGGTCCCCGCCTTGGAAACCAGGATGCCACAGGGAGGAACGACAGGGAAGCGGTGCACGCCAACACCCACATTAAATGTTTAGACACAGACAACGAGATTCAAGCTGCTCAGACGTAAAAGCTCACCCCACAAAAAATTAATCTCACTGTGACAAGCTGGGATAGTTCTTCAGGAAGGAATGACGACGACTAGGAAATCCCCGGAGCAGAGGGCTGTGGGCAGAAAGGCACTGAGCAGAGCGCAGGACTGGGACAATGCCACTGGTGCTACACACAGTATAAACCCCCTGGTGCGGGGGCCCCGCAGCTTATTGCCAACCCTCCGACGAGAAAATGGTGCACAACACGACAGACATTACACTTCTGCTGAGCAGAGGTATTGAGAGGGGTACCAGACTTTGGCCGAGGCAATACTTTCCTTCTCCTTCAAAATTATATTCTGAACTTTTTCTTTAGTGAAATTCGCGGCTTTCCCTCCTATCTGAGGACACTATCCACTTACAGAATACAGCTAATATTAACAGTGGTAGGGTTTGCATATTCGATGAGGAAATATTTGCATCAAAATATTTCAACACCTTCTTTCATGTCACTCAGCAGCAATATATGCTGACTGTTCAGGAAGAGCGACTAAGGGACTATGAAAGGAGTCCCCAAGCTCTTCCACAGCAGCAGCAAAAGCTACACACTAGAAAAAAAGAAAAAAATACTTTCACAATGCCAATTCTTTTTCCTGCTTTACTTGCTACCTGGAAAGATCCAACTCTACTATCATGGCCAGCCAGGTATGGGAGCTCTGCTAGGCACACAAAGCCTTCTAATAAGAGTCAGTTATAAAGATAATAAAAGTACTTACGTTTTAAGTTTTTTTAAAATGCAGATAATTTTTTCCTGAAACACAATAATAGGTAATCTACATAGGTTATAAGGAAACTAGATTTATCCTTTACAAACAGAAAATCATTTATACTAGGTTTTTATTTCAAGCACACACTAAAATTATTATTCTTCACAAAAGAGGAAAGGGAGTGTCTGCCAATCAACATGACATGCTATTGAAAGACTGGCACTAATAGCTATGACAAGAGCAAACCTGTTTGAAGCAGAGCTGCTGCTGCATTTTTTTATTATTATTTTTTTAAGTATATCAGCCATCAAAGATATGTTTTATCTGACTGGAAACACGAGCAATATTCTGCTATATCTAGCAATGACAGATTTTTAATATTGTTTCAAATTACAGCATTTCAAGTATTTTATTTAAACAATGATAAAGACTAAGAACATAACTACTTCAGGAAAAAAGTTAAATATGTTTGTAAACAAAACTGTGTATCCTTTCGTTGGAGGCTTTACTTAGGGTATGAATTACAAGTTTGCATAGATACTCAACCGACTTGTACTTCCATTATCTCATTGATCAATAGCAGCCATTGATTTTCTATTTAAAAGAGCGAACAGGTTTCCTTACTCAGCTTTTCCTATTTTTTTAAACTCCACATTTTCTACTGAAGTCAGAACATGCAAAAGAAAGGATAAGGCAAAAAGAGAAATATTTAAAAGTAGAAAAGCACAGGGATACTGGTATAATTGCTATATTGTTGGGTTATGTGTGTCCCATTCACATTCTGAGTAGGTCTGCAGTTTCAGCTTGGCAATACAGTTATACCTTGATAAAATCACATAATAGATCACACCATAACTTTTAGCAATCAATTTTTTCTCTTAATAATTTGATAAATGTAGCTGTCAAGTGGGATAAAGATCACAATTTTATTTGGGATTAACTATTTGAAGTTTCAGGATTCCGTTCATGAATATTGCAACTGCTACAACTGATAGGATCACAATTTTGTCCCTTGTTGATGATGTAATCGTGTTGTGCTAGTTCAGCCTTGTTTCTCAAAAGCTAAAGAAACGGAAAGAGAAACGTGCAGAGAACACAGCCTTTTGAACAGTGCAGTTAAAAACTTGGAAACATATTTTTCACACATGTATAAAAGAGACCTTACGGTAAACCCTTCTCATTTTCACTGCTCTCTGGAAAGAACTAAGCCACCCTCTATCTCTGGTACCCTAATCTAAAGAAGAAAAGAGCAGGATCCAGGCTTGGCTTAGTGAACTGATGATTAACTAAACTGTCTTTTCATCGATTTCAGATTTCAGGAGCCAATAACACATTAAGGGAACTGCCAGCCAGAAGAACAGAATTTCATAAGTATTCTTCAAACACCTTAAATAAATAAATCTATGTTCCCATGTATTTTATTAAGGATTTAACAACATGCCAGGAAGAAACTTATTTTAGGCAAGGGTATGTCTACTCAGGCACAGGTACCTCAGGCTCAGAGATAAGAATTCAGCGCCGATGATGGGAAAGCCATCTCTGAGAAAGAACACTCAGGGGACTTTGGTGCTTCCCCAGCTATCCCTTTGCTATCACAACACCCGAGAACTTCAGAGCCACAAACACAACCTTACCAACAGGCTGTAGCTTAACACTGTTTCAAGATTTAAGACTAGAAAGGACTCTTAGATAATAGTCTGACTTTTGGTATATCAAAGTCCCCTAAATAACACTTAATTAGTTCTGCAGTGAACCCAGCAACCTTGGGCCCTCCTAAAACCTATCTTCCAGAAAGACATCCAGTCTTCTCGAGGCTCAAAGGAACAGAACAGGTTAATTTCTTTGGCTAGTATCTAAGTGTTTACACCTTGTTTTTCATTTCATTTTGTCTGACTGCACTTTCAGTAACTGATTTTTCTTAGGCTTCTCTCAGCTAGATTAAGAGTAGCTCATGTCTGATATTTTCTCCCTGTGAAGCAACTCATACACTATAATCAAGTACCTATCTATCATTTTGGTCATGAATTATGTAACTCTTCATGAGTACTAAGCGTTCAATCACCACGTAGGCAGCCAACTGCCAAAACACCATCGTCACGATCTTTGTTCTGTGGATGCCCAACCCCGGAGGCACCTATAATTTTCACGAAGGCACAGGCACACAAAGCTCTACTTCTAGGCATTCCCCAAAACACGTCTGTGCAGCGAGGGGAAGTGTCTCATGCTTTTAGTTCTGTCAGGATCCATAAGAGTAAGTGATCCTCCACTCCTACTCACAGAGCCCAGGGTGGCAGTCTCTCAGAGCATGCTGGATAACTTGAGTGCTTCACAAACTTTCAAATTAAAAACAGATTTAAAATGACTCGATCTGCCTTCACTTCACACCCCCCCTTTTTTTTAATTTAAAGACTTCCAAGAAAAATTGTGCATGACTGCTAATTCTAAATCAAGTAAAACTTCCCCAGTTTTTCTGTTCAATGTCTTCAGCGGTTCCTAATCACAGAACTGGCTGTTTGAAGCCATTTGCAAGCAAAACCTTTGTGACTCGAACTCTGCAGGCATTGCACCTATTTTGCACATGGGGAAACTCAGACACAGAGCAAACCCCCTGCATCAGTCACTCAGTGAAAAACTGGGTTATCCTGACCTCCTAGAGCAGCAATCATTCTTGGAGATCATGTTCACTTTTAACAGTGCAGCACAGCAATAACAAGACAGTAAAAAACCAGTATCATTCCAGAACTTCCAACACGATCATGAAAACGATAACGAGCAAACCGCTCCTCTTTTCTCTTGAGCTTTTTGCCTTACGGCCAGTTTAGTATCCACAGAAGACTACCGTGCACAGTGAGATGCCATGGGCTCTGAAGCTATTGGAAAAACAGTGAAGTCCAGCCATAGGTATTACGCTCTTTGGATATAAACAATGCATCATAATAGTGTCGTCATGTTTATTTAGTTCAAACTGAAATTATCACTACCAAGTGATACCGCTCCAAAGCAAAGCACGGAGAAAGACAGTTGGAGTACTGATTCCTTGGAAATGCAAGAGAATCAATCCAAAGATTTCTTCAGCTTACTTTGAGACTCACCATACAGACAAGTCCACAGTGAGCAACTCAGAAGAAATGTCTTTATCAAATAATCTCATTTAAAATAAAATCACTAAAAAGATAGTCAACATGGTATGACAATTCACTCGCTTATTGTATTAATTTCCCATTTGTAATGTCAATTTTTCAGATTTGCACATTGATAACGAAGAATATGAATAGTTTCCACCAGAACCAAATTTCCATTACCAAAACACTAACTGCAGGATGCCTGAGCTCGCTAGTAAGCCTGCTTGTGTTCTAGAACAGCTATAAAATCCATGAGCATCTTAAATGTGATGTTTTAAAGAAAATAAATTAATACTGTGGATAATCAACAATCACTGGATTTCTGGCTTTTTTCCAAACAAAATTTCAATTTCAACACAGACCTTGAGAAAATGGGTCAGAGAATATCAAGAAATAGACATAAAGCTCTTACCAAACAACACACAATGACATTTCAAAACCAGATTTGATGATTTGTATAAAAATTAGAGGTTAAATGTATAAATTGGTATTTGAGGCGTAATCAGCAAATGCAATCAATACTTCTTTTATGTCCAGATGCAGATACCCCTTTGTTGGTCGGCGTGCATTAAAGGCCTGATGTTCGAATGCAGTACGTTACAAGTTAAAGGCAAGTATTCGCTAGACTGTTATTGTTTTAAAATATATGATGGTACTTCATAAGGTTTATAAGGAATGTAGTTGTATAGTTAAATATCTCCCTCTATGATAGAGCCTGCAAGCAAAACGAGGCAAGAAAGTCTGAAGATCTGGTTTTGTGGCATTTCTATATATCCATTCCTCACAGGATTTCAAAAATGCAGAGCAGAAAGTACCATTACCTATTGATTACAGTATCGTCCTTACTCATGTAGAAGCTAAATTGTTTTGCCTCTCCCTTAGAAATGCAGCTTCTTCACGCCCCTTACTGCCACTGACCCATAAAGCATGCAGTAGGTGCCACAGAAAGCTAAACAGAAATAGTATCAGAGCATTGTATGAAAAAGAGCATTAACTTTGAATTAGAAATCCAACCGACAATCTTAATTTCACAGAGAAACAGACTTTTTTACTCCCAGCCACATCCTATAGGTACCTACAGCTCCATTCTTGGTGGATTGTGGTGAAGGAGTTTCTGACTGGTCCTGCAGAGTGGCTGGAGTTGTGGTCTTGCCTCTTTGCCAGTGATGAGACTTACTCTAGTTCTGTTCTGCTCAGAGAAGCAAAGGGGCTGGCTTTCCCATTACAAAGCAATATTAGAACACAAAAGACAGACAAATATGTTTAAGTTTAAAAATCGATCTTGTATGACAGTTTCATACTCCTATCATCCTAAAGGGTTCTATGTCGTGTTGTGGATTCTCTGTGGGTGCAGCCAGTGACCAATAAGTCATCAGTAACTATGAACCAGACACAGAACAAATCTTACTTTGATAAGGGATGTTAGCTAGGGCACAGGAGTTATCCCTCCATTCCTCTAAAAATCTTCTCTAAAACCTTTAACTCTCAGATGTCCAGCGGTCAGAAACGGATTGAAAAGAAGAAATGAAACCCCCTTTAATTTAACGCTGTTGTGAATGCACAATTATCATCTAGGTTCTGCTTTACTAGCGTTTCTTCCTGAGAGGAAAACACAGTATCACGCTTTCAGCAATGGGATTATGCAAACAATATTTCAAGACCTTTGCTGTACTCGTATACCGATTCTAGCCCAGCCCGGCAGTTCTTCTAGTACTAATACGTTTGTACAGGACCCTGTTTAGTGCAAGGGCGTTTCTACAGTACAAGAATGAATGTATAGAAAATAGACAGAGTTAGTGCACAACACATTGACAACAGTTTTCCTGTGTTGCCAAGACAAGCAAGCTGAACAGTTTTACCCACAGCATGCTGCAATAAAAAATTAACTTACCTCAATATAGCCTTGAATAAGTAACGTGGAAACTTACACAGATTTTGTAATTTTGGAAAAATTTAGTGATTCTACCAGTGTTCCGGCTATCTGTGTTATGTCTGTATATCTGTACATTGAAAGCATTTTAATATTTTATATTAAGTGGGATTATTGTATTAAAAAATCCAACAGTATCTCAGTTTAAGATCTGAGTTGAATATTCATTCACTTTAGTGAGAATATAGTGAAATGTGATCAGTTTTCTGACCTATTTTGAAATTGGTATTCCGCCAACTGGCATTTTGTTTGCACATCCAGATATTATCCACCATATGCTGACATGACATGATGATTGGTTCCAAAATAAAGTGGAATACTTGGCAAATAGAAATATATGGTACAAATAATACATTGCCTCTAGTCAGGAAAGAAGCCGTCATTTTAAGAAGACTGAAGGGGTTTGAAAGAACTTGAGTGTATACACTACACGGAGCTGAATAAAAGCTCTCTAGATCATGTTTTTTTACAAGTACGAGGGTCTCAAAAATTACGAGATCAGTTCCTTACAGAAGAAGAGTAAAATCTGACACAGCACTGCTAATGGTAGTAATTCAGTGGAAGATTAATTTGCATCTTAGGGAGAACTTGGCCCGCAAAGATTCTTCCTCCTCTGGATTCCCCAACTCTTTCTTCTCACCATCTGTTCTTTTTTTCCCACTGTTCTGACTTGTCTTCTCACCCAGTGATGTCTAACTTATCTGTCTCTCCTGAGTTAATATCACACGTCATTCAAGTTCCAGCCTGATTTTGCATTATTTCTCCTAACCTCTTGCCACTGAACTCTTATCTTTCTCCTAACTTGATATTCCCATTAAACGTCTGCCTTCTATTCTGAACTGTAGGATCCCTAAAAAAAACAAACTGCAAACCTGTTCCTAAACGGGAAACACCCCAATATTTTTCTTTTAATTGCATTGTTTCCAAAGCAATGTTTTTGTTTTGCATTCCTCCAGTGACTTCCATGCTTGTGCTCTCTAACATAAAGCCTCAAAACATACAAGTACGTTATTGATCTCTGCTGTTTTATCATTTAATGTTGAACATTGTCTGGGTTTGGTTTGGTTTTTTTTTTTAATTGAAATCTAAGAATTTTTAAAGCAGTATATTAATTCGCCACTGTATTTCCTAAAGAATTTTGGTTTTCTGTTCTTCAGGGAATAGGGTGGACAGAGGGACCTAATACAAATGTTCAAAAAATATTTCTCCACAGAAGTTGAACTGGATTTCAAAATAAGGCATCGATATAGCGCACACTTCTGATGTTTATGTATTGAACTACAAGCTTTGCATGTGAAACATGAATAGATTTCAGTGCTTTCTGCATAACCTTCACCCCTTGTGAACACTTGAAAAGGACTAAGCCCATTTTAAAATCATGTTCTTCTTCAGAACAAATGATAATAACATAACAGCTACCTTTCTTATTGCAACCATTTAAGAATGCTCATACAGAAAAGAGAAGAATTTGTAAGCAAAGGGAGGAATGACCTTACCAGCATGCAAGTACGCCAGATCAGGGTTTTCAATGTCTGGGTGTAGTTCTTTCAAGTGGTTACGGAACTCCACAGGGATATTGGTTCCATAGTCACATTTAGGACAGTTATACATTTTCACGCCTTCATGCTTTCCTGTATGTAAGATGTGTTTACGGATGTTTTCAGCACAGTTAGACCTAAAAAGAGAAAAAAAAAAAGAAGTTATATAGCAATGTATTCCCTATTACTTGTTCAAATAAAACCTAGTGTTATAGCAGAAAATTAGTCACTACTCATCTCTCACTATCCACCTGATTTCTGCATCCTCTTAGGTTTTGCATAAATGTTGTCCTTTGCAAGGAGGCTCCCAAAGCTGTTTCAGGTTAACTCAGCAATACATCTGAACCAGAAGCATTTAAAAATGAACAATTTTTACATTTGCAAAAGTCTTATAATTTTTATTTTTCTTGATGGTAGTCAGTGATGAACAGAAATTAAGCAAAAGTAACTTAGCGAAACTGAAATACAGATGCCTGTAACACCCCAAACAGAGCTCACATGAACCTTTCCTACTCAGTTCCCACATTCCATAGGAGTTGCTGTTAATTATTTTTGTAAGGATATTCCCTCAACTCTCATTTCACTTTATGAATTATTCCTAGAAAAAGAATTGAGTTGATCAAGTTTATACCTTTTTGAAAATATGCACAGACTTTTATATCTTAATTACAGCTTTTCCACAAGCAGTGGAGTTTTCATGCATAAAAGTCAGAATACATACACAATTAGTTTTATCTTTTTCAAAGAAATGTTTATAATGACATTTCTGAAAAAAAGCTTAATATAAAAGATTTTGCATTTCTTTTATCCACAGAGATCCATGCTATGACAGTAATTTTTAATTTCCAGTCTTTAAAATTTTGCAGTATCATTCCAAAATTTTTCACGTTCACATTTCCTATTTATTCAGTCTGTGATGAATTCCATACAAAATATACTGCTTCTTCACTTATTTCAATCAGAAGTAATCATTACATTTATTCTTGCATCAAAATAGCAGCCTGTGTACGAATTTTTTAGATTTTCTTAGTACTGTACACTATTGATGTCGTCAAACTAAGAATAGAAATTCAGATTAACTGAAAAAAGTACAAACACTCAAGTGAACTATATAAATACGTAACACATCACAAATATTCAAATAAGACATCAGCAGTATTTTGAGCAACTGATTGTTTACCTGTCACTGTTAGAAATACCACAGGAACAGACACATAAAAAAAGGACCCCCAAAATAAACTCAAAGTAGCAGCTTGAAATTCTGCTGGAGTGCCTGTGTCTCCCTTGGAGATGGTCATAGTAAAGCTGGTATCTGCCTCACGGTGCTGCCAAAGCTCACCCTCTGTCATGTCCATCTGCTATATACCAGTATAATGATCAGACTCCTGAGAATGTCAGAGAACATACTTATGTTCACTGAAAAATATGGGAAATACTGGTCCTCAGCAACTTTCAGGATTCAGCCCTGAAAAATTACAATGCTCATAAATGTTCTTAAAATGAAACATGTATTTTATTAAAAAAAAAAAAGGATACTGTACACTGCAATGAAAGCAGGCGACAATCTTGTAACCTTCTTTTGTGGGTCATACTTTAAATGCAGTAGATTAAAGCAGAGCATACAAATCTGAAATAAAATATCTGTGTCCTTTTAGCTCAGCTCTCACATTATGTTAAGGAAAGATATCGAACTTTCTACTTTGAAATATTTCTCTGAAATATATAAAGGATCTGTGGAAAGACTGCGTGTAGACTCTGTAAGACTTGAGAAGAAATCCCAGCCTGTTCAAGTCATAAAAGGCCAGTTCTATCTCCTTTGATTTGTGAATTTGCTCCAACCACTTTAACTGAAGCAATCCTAAAGTCTCATTTACTCAGTCATCAGTAAATATCTGTGACTAAATACACCAACATACTGATATCATGGGAAATAAAAATTTTTAAAATATATATTTTTCCATAGAGAGTGGTGCCAGAAAGGCTTATTCAGAAATGAGGAATATGAGGTCATGAGGCATTACGAATGGCCTCTCATATGAGGTTGCAATGCAGCAATTGCAATCATAAAGTAAACTACGAAGGTATCACCTGGCAAATCCAAGCACTTTTGAAGCCAACTAATACCTTTAAATATGACATGACAAAAATGTACTGCATATAAAATGTTTTGTTTTTAATTATTCAGCATGCTTGAAACGCCTGTTTTATTAGGAGTCTTCTCCTGAGTACTGTACAAGTATGTTATTGTATGTCTGACACAAGTCTCTGTGTGTACATACACCACTTCACCCCACACGGATAAACACAGAGGTCTGTGATTTTACACAGCACTGTATTTTCATTAAAGGGATGTCTTGATAAACATCTAACTAAAATATGCTCGTGTTGCAATAGTGATGATAGCTAAGCATTTGACAGGCGTTGTGCTATAAGAGCCACTTCCAGGAGTTTGTAAACTTTGAGATAAAGATTCCCTTTGTTCTGCAATTTGGCAACTTAGAGCCGAGACCAAAAGAACTTGAGTAAAGTCTTTCTATTTTTTGAGTTCCACTCTCAATTACAGCCACAAATAAATAAATGCAGCTCTTAAGAGGCCAGTCTCTCTTCCAGCAAAGCTAAGCCAGAGGTTTCTAAGTTAAATTACTATTACAGTTTCATAATGTAAGCACGCTTTCATCCTTATGATCCATTTTCCTTTTTGAAAAAAAAATGTCTACATTTCTGGCAATTTTTCCATGCTCTGCAATAACAGGAAGGGATCTCATTAGAGAGCTTTAATTAGTCTAAAGCTATAGTCTATGGGTTTATATTTAATGCTGATAGAGAGAAACACAACATAAATTTTGTTATTTCACGTCTTGCAGTGATTCTTCTTATTGGACATGAAGAAAGGTTTGTGCCTCAATGCAAACCCCACAACAGTTCTATTAAAGGGAAGTAGAAGACTCGTACAGATTTTTCAGTGTCCACTCAGTGCTACACATGGTGAAAGACAAGATGGGACGTGTTATGAAGGCATGCTGCAAATGAACAGGAAATGCGGGGAGCTGAGAAGCTCAGCCCAGACTTCCCCTGCAACAAGCCTGCACGGCCTCCTCCATCAAAGACTGATACATCGGGAAGGGCACAGGCCTGCTTTCCACCGCACACATCCAGGAGAGCTCCTACACATCTGTAAAGGACAATGCTGTGAAGTAAGGGAGATGGATGACAAGTTCCTCCTGAGAAATGCAGCTACTGCTTAAGATGAAAGGAAAACCTCTTTGGCCGAAGATAAAAAAGGGCTTTTATCTCTAATGTTCATCGCACAGTGATGCACTCACGTTGCTGTTCGAGCCGCACATTTCATGTTGCCATTAGAAGTCCATTCCTACCAAACAGTTACCTGTCTTTCTTATAAATTAAATTTCTCCATAAATTAAAGGCTGCTGCACAGTCAAACATTATAAACGGGCAATGACTTGTCAGATATAAAATTGTAGTTTAGTCACAGAATCACAGAATGTTTGAGGTTGGAAGGGACCTCTGGAAGTCATCTGGTCCCATCCTCCTGCTCAAACAGGACCATTTTCAGGCAGGTTCTGAGTTACCTCCAAGGATGGAAACTCCCCAGCCTCCCTGGGCAAGCTGTACCAGTGCTCAGTCACCCTCACAGAGGAGGAATGTTTCCTGATGTTCAGAAGGAACCTCCTGTGTGTCAGTTTGTGTTCATTGCCTCTTATGCTGTCACTGGGCACCACTGAAAAGGAGCCTGGCTCCACTGCCTTTTCACCCTCTCTTCAGGCATTTGTGCACATTGATGACATCCCCTCCCTGCGTCTTCTCCAGGCTGAACAGTCCCAGCTCTCTCAGCCTTCCCTTATTTGAGAAAGATGCTTCAGTGTCTTCACAGTAAGTGCTGTCTGTGGTCATTACTCCTTCTCTCCCATCTTGCAGGGCTTAGCCAGTCCCACCAGCAGGCAGTACCAGCTGTATGAGGGCAGGGATTCTGACATCCCTTCCCCAGGCAGAGGTTTCAGCACCGGCCTCGCAGCTGGATGCAGGAGGTCACACTCTGCCCTCCTTCCAGCCAGCAGCACCGGTCTAAGCAGCCCATTGTGCACAGCGAATTCAGAGGTATGGCTGCCTGATACCAGAGTATTTACTGTCCTCATCTTTTACAAAGCATTTTGCATAAGAATCATGATGTAAGAGAAATTCACAAAACACCTGTTAATTCTAAATTTGGCCGTGCAGAATAGGAAGCCTCCTGTATTTTCTAAGGGGTTCGTCCATGAGAACACATTAGCATTGTATTCAGCTAAATGAAATACAGGAGGAAACGACCTATTTTTAAGATGTTTTAGTAATAGGGAATTGAAATTAGAACAGTCTTCCATTATGCAGTGCCTGACATTTTCAGAAAGATGCTCAATGCAAGACATGGAAACGGAAGGTTTCAGACGTGCAAATGAGGCAAAATGTTAATTATCTAGCCCACTAAGTTGTACAAATTTTAGCACCTTGTAGGGCTCTTATTTGTACAAAATAAACCTTTTTCCAAAGATTTTCTTCAGGACATTAGGTACAAACACCCTCTTTCTGCAGAGAAGTGCATATAACCTAAAGGACTTTGGGCAGCTCAGTGGATGTCACTATTTACAACATAAAACCAAAGACAGTGATACAGCCGACTGACTGAAAAGCTTTCTATGTATTTTTCCCTGTTCATCGGTATGAATCAAGTTCACTCTCATATGGAGAACATTCTGAAGGTCTTCTGCACTGTTCATACGCTGCTACATAACCTGCAAGAAGGACACTGAAATTGCAGTACTCTGATTGAAAAACAGTAAAGCCCCCAGACACATTATTCCAGAAAAAAAAGCAGTTATGATTAGAGGAAACTTCTCATGAAAACAGTATGTACCATCAGAGATTCTTCACCTCAGTTATTCACCAAAAATTTGCAGGTGTTTCTTTCACAGAGAAGGCCACCTTACTTGAAAACTGTCTTTAAATCAACACTGCAATAATGTAATTACACTAGAAAGGGAAAGCCACAGGTTTACAGAAACGCAAAGTCATATGGAACATTTAGCTTGACCTCGTGGATAGCACAGTTCATAAAAAGTGTGCCTAGTCATTCTTTCCTCAAACCCTAACTCTTTTTGGTAATAAAACACGAGTTTTCAGAGACACACTGAAATCTGATGGAAAGCAATGGGGAATCCATTGAAATCATATGCAAATTACTCTATAATTGTGTAATGTTACCATTTTATAAACTGCCCTATTTCTTATACTCCCACATCCAGCTAATAGTTAGTGCTACAATTCCAACATATCTTGCTCGGCTGGAGAATCCTCTGCTATCTGGACCTCTGGTGGATGAGCTACGGAGACCCAGTTCCTTTCACCTCACTTTGGAAAACCATCAGAATCTTCCTAAACACTTTTCAGTTGTAAACACTCCTTAAAGCTTTGAATGCTAGAGCGCATTTCCCACCACTGCTGCATATATGGATGCCAGGACATTCCTGATGCTCAGTGTTCTCCAGTTCCAGCCAGGAGTTCTGGGAGCTACCGGACACCCCTCGAAGCACCAAGAGCTCCATTCACTCATTTAAATGCAGGGGCCTTTCAGGATTTTTTCAGCATTGCTGCTGCCCAAAATACAACCCTCCTAGCCTGCCTTTATTTCTTACTTGCATTAGACTGGATGAAAAGCAGCATTCAGCAGAGTGACAGTAAACAACCTAATGGGCAATAGTCATTTGACAGGAAAGAAACAAATACCTCAATCTGTGGTAATTACATTATAGGAACAGGCTTATTCAATCACAACCTCCACAATGACAGTCACTCTGCCCAACTTCTACTAAGTGAAAACGCAGACAAACAAACCAACCAAAAATTCTTCCCAGCATACTCATCTACGTTTCCGTTTTTAAAATAAAATAAACTGATTGCCAGTTAACGCAAAGTAGCTACAACTTAATATGCAACCTGCATATACCACTGGCACTCAGTGCAGACCACAAGCTTAAAAATTACAGTATTGGCTTACCTCCTGAGTACTACAGGTCAATACAGTATTGCACAAGAAATAATAAAAAATAGAATGTATTTTTGGCCATGATATTTCAATACACTGAAAGTTAGTTGAAACTAACTTTATAAAACTATTTACTATACATTAACATACATAAACAACATATATATGTGCATATATAGACAAGAAATGTGGTACATTTTCATGGAACCACAGAATGCTTTGGGTCAAAAGGGACCTTTAAAGCTCATCTAGTCCAACCCCACCTTGCAGTGAGCAGGAACATCTTCAACCAGATCAGGTTGCTCAGAGCCCCGTCCAACCTGACCTGGAGTGTTTCCAGGGATGGGGCATCTACCACCTCTCTGGGCAACCTGGGCCAGTGTTTCACCACCCTCGCTTTAAAAAATTTCTTCCTTATACCTAGTCTGAGTCTCCTTTCTCATAGTTTAAAACCATCACTCCTTGTCCTGTCACAACAGGCCCTGCTAAAAAGTCTGTCCCCATCTTTCTTACGGGCCCCCTTCACATATTGAAAGGTCTCCCCAGAGCCTCCTCTTCTCCAGGCTGAACAACCCCAACTCTCTCAGCCTGTCCTCACAGCAGAGGTACTCCAGCCCTCAGATCATTTCTGCAGCCAGGCCATGTATTTTCTCAGTCTCCTCATTATCAGCACGCACCTGGGTTAATTATTCCTTGCTCTTTTCCTCCAAAAGCAAAAATCTTGCCTTTTATTTAGGTTTTAAATGACTGGGGGCACAATCACATGAAATTAGTGCTAGCACTCTGCAACCAACCTCAATTATCAAGTCACTTACGATAGTATTGCCAGGATTAGCAGCATACAGCTCCATGGGAACTCAGGAGGTCACTACAATGTACCCAGTGCCAGCCCGGTTCTGCCTATGCCACTGCTGGCAAACACCTCTCTGGGCAGTCCATAAAGACCTCTGGTGGACACTGGCAACAAACTGCTGGGGGACAGCAATGTCTTTACCACGGCGGCTGTTTCTGCAGTGAACATCTGCCCACAGCTGATGTTTTTCAACCCTACCAAACTAAGCTGACTGAAATACACACCCACAGTGTCAGAAAAACGCATGCCCGGCAATCTGGTGGCCACATGTACTGTCACGTTTTACATGTACTGCCATGTATTGCTGCTCAGAAAATGGGAGGTAGCCCATGAAAAAGACTACACTACATTTACATGCTTTAATGAGATTTTATGATACAGTCAGTTTCACAAAGGAAATAATAAAAATGTATTTGGGATTTATTCTGACAGTATTATAGTAACACCCAGGGATAATAATCGTAATGTTTTCTGCTTTTCCACATTTATAGCATTGCATTTTTTTCTGTAATGATCTATTTGTTATGACATACAGTATGTGTGACAGATGTCCAATGCTGGCTGCTAAAAAGTAGCAGAGCTCTGTAGGGAAGCAGCAAAAACTTGTGCGTCAGCACTGAAAATAATGGAAGATTGATAATTACTGCTTTCTGTCTCAGCTCCCTTCAGCTGACCAGCATGTCCAAATTGTAACCCGGCCACAGAACTTCCATGGTATTTACAGTGTATTGGAATAAAGATTCCCAATTCCAAATAACTGATCTTTACAAATACGTATGAGATGAGATAGCCAAAATGCACGCTTTTAAAGGCAAATTCTGGGTAAGTGATGGTTCTGAAGGGAAGTAGGACGTGAGGTTCTCTAGTCTTGTTTACCTCTAAGGAATCTGTGAAGCCAGGTTACAACCCTGCACAGTAAACAATCAAAAAAAAAAAAAAAAAGGGTAGTTTACAAGACACTTCACAATATAAAGAAAACCTGATTTTTGCAGAAAAAAAAAAAGTATCTGATTCCAAAGAAACAGTGGCTTCCTGCCTTAAATGTTTCCATTAATTCTGCTTTTCTACAGGAATAAGAAGAAATAAAGAGGAACCTTTTAGAAAGAAACCTTCAAATTAGGTCCAGACTACGAGACTTGGGAGCAGCAGGCGGAAAGGGTGCTGAAAGGCAGGGAGACGCGCCTCAGCTCTTGACCCGCACTGTGGTCCCCACTGCCCTGGGAGGTGCCGTGCAGAGCTGAGCTGCCCAGCTTCTGCTTCTGCCTGATCAGCTCTTTGGAGGGAGCCTCAGTGCCTCCTCATACTCACCAGAGAAGAAAAAAAAAGCACAAACAAAAAAAGCCGTTTTCCGCAGGATGGATCTACTGCTGATAACCCTCCATAACTTTTGCTAGAAGTCGGGGCTTCCTCCTTGCTGCAGGCAGAGTGGGCTCTGTAACAGCCTGGGTCAAGGCCCTGCGGACCTGCCTGTCTGCAGCACGAGGATGCGGAGGTCTGTTTTGCACTGTGCTCTGCTGCACTGTGTCAGCCAAGGTTTAGGTGGCAGAAGTAGGAGGTGGAGCTCATCTATTTCACGGTAACTGAGAATAATCACTCCATTGTTCACGGGCTTCCTCCCTCCCCCTTTCTTTTCTCCTTGGGGCAGATGGCATAAAAGAGAAGTTGGTCTGAGAAGCACCATTTCTGCAGTGGTGTAAGGATGGAGACCGGGCTTTGAGTATCATAGGCCTGATTTAGCAAGGTGCTTACACACTTGTGCAGCTTAAGTATGAGCAGCTCCATTGACTTCAAAAGAATGACTCACAAGCTTAAATTTATGTACATGATCAAATACCTCGCTGAAATGAGGCCATGGAAAGCATCCATTTTTTAAAAAAAGCTAGGATGAATTTAATTGAAGACACACATTTCCTTTCAACATCAATTTTTTCCCCTATTGTACTTCTTTTAATGACCACATAAAGTAACTGAACAATTCTGTAGAATCTGTTTGTATATCCTCAGGAACCCATAAAGTATTTTCACAAATATAAAAGTGTAGATGGAGCCTAAGAAAGGGTGTGGAGTCTATAGGCTGCACAAGATGCAACTGGGCTCCTAGTGTAGCTGGAGTCAGAAATACAGCAACAGACCCTAAAGGCTGCCTGTCAATCTCAGATGCAGATGGCACTTTTTCCAACTGGCCTTTGTGTCAGTTCCTTCAGCCACTTTAGTGACAACACGGCTCCCTAGAGGGCAGATCCTGGTGCTCTGCAGCCTGGATTCCCACCCAGGGCACTGTGGTCTGCACGATCTCTGCTCAAAGTAGGTTTTTTTAATGCTAATACATTGCCTCTTCTTGCCCTAGCCCAGCCCCAGCCCCCCATGCACAGAGACGGTCATTTTCTTCCTCATTTCAAATGTTCCAATTTATCAATGGAATAAGCACTCATTGTCTGAAAGATTCACTTTTGTTATGCATGCCAAAGTATAGATAAAATCCCTGCTAATAAAATCTGCAGATGACACTGTAATTGTTATCATGATGAGTAACGACGAGACGGGAGCCACACAGAGCAGTTTCATAAGCTAGGCCTGTTCAATCAGATCACGGACACATACAACTGCGTGTCAGGTTTCCCACCTCTGCACAACACATGCAGGTAACTTACAGCGTGAGCAGATGCTGTGAAAAGCTGTGGCACTGAAAACAATTTAGGGATTAGTGGACCAGCGGTTTAATGTGAGCTTCTGGTGTGATGCTATAAGCAGAAACGTCCCACGTCATCTTTAGACGTATAAGCAAGGAAGTATCAAGCAAATGTAAGGATGTAATGTTCTTTTTATGACATTGGAGAAATGAATTCTAGAACATCTACTTCCTGTATTACTGCCTGAATTTTAAAAAGGAAACAAACAGCCACAAAATTATTATAAGTAGAAATATAAGTTAAGGGGGAAAGAAAACCCCAAAACATTTAAATTAAAATTCAAAAAACTCTGCTTTGCTTATCACGCTTGAACTTGGGGCATAAGTAACTTAACAGGGAATAAACGTGTGATTAAGGGACACCTTAATTTAGAGAAAAACTACAACAAAACCAAACCCCAATGACTACAAGTTACAGTCAAATTCAAATGAGAAGAAAGCATAATTTCTTCAGCACTTACAGAAATTAACCTTTCTCACAAGGGCAGTGGGTTCTCCAACTTTCGATGTTTTCAGATCAAACCTGAATGTCTGTCTAGACAATAAAATTTAGTCAAATGCACGAGGATCAGTACAGAGCACAATGCGAAAAAACTATGCAGTTTGCTTTATGTAGAAGGTCAGACTAGCTGAGCTTAAGGCTTTTCCTGGGCTCAAAGTCTACAAGTACAGTTTAAGTCTGAAAAATGTCATTGTGAGGTCAGACATTTATTGTGTTTCCATGATGTCATGGAAATTTGTTCAGTCTGCAAATTAAAATATATTCTTCCTGGCTGTCAATACTGCAAAACTATCTTAGGTTCTCAAAGTCAAATTTGGTTCTTTAGTTGGAGGTATGATTGATTATCTGATCTAAAATCTGCCTTGAAAGTATATATTGGAGAAACATCATTCTCTTCAGATTATGTCCTCATAATGCCATTGTCTGCACAAATATAAGTAAATGCGGCATTTGGCTCTGTACTTTGAGCTTACTTCACAGTCATCATTCACTCCAGGACAACTGGTTTTAAGAGTAAGGAGCAAGCAAAACTTAAATTTTGTTCCTCCAAGAGTACATTTGCCTACAAGGACGCATTGCTGCTCAGTAAGAAATTGTAGATTCCAGGTATCGAGATTTTCACAGTAGATCCACGCATCAAGTGGATCGTTCACCCAGGGATACTGAAATGGATTACCGTGGAATGAAAGCGCTGAGCTAGGTCTTTGACTCACCTAGCATACCTGCTGCCTATACGCCGAGTAAAACCCATAGGATTGTTTCTAGCACTTCTACTTTGGACTACCCAAAGTCCCAGATAAACTGTCTTGTAAAAGTATCAGCTTAAAATTGGACTACCTAGAACAGATAAATTATTACTGTTCTTTCAACTATACAAAATTATGTTAAATATTAGACACAATACTTTAACTAGATGAGAAAGCAGGGCAACACAGTAAATACACTGAATGAGAAGAATAGGAACTGCCAGAATGGTACTGCTTCAAAAAGCTGGTCTACTGCACAAGAACAAAAAAATTTAAACACCAGGGAAAAGCCTTCCGAATGCCAATGAAATTCTGTCATATCAAGGAGTTTTATAGACCAATGCCAAATAAACGATCCTATTATCATGGAAGCAAAGGTTCTGTCTTAAAGAAAAAAAAAAAACGCAAACAAACATAAAAATAAGCCCCACCATATTGCACGAAAATCAACTTCTTTCATTTAGCATAGATGGTATTATGGAGTTGGTTTTTTTCCCCACAGGGTTAACATGAGAAGAGGTAAAATGGTAAAATATGAAACTTGTTCTTTGGCTCCATCTTTCACATTCCTGGATCATACTACAGCAAAAACTAATGAACTTGCTTATCTTTGAAAGCCCTTTTGCATGCTTCTTCCTTCACCCTTAGCTCTGATCCTCGCAGATCACCCCTTATGTGTGTGCCAGTTTTACTGGTATAATACGTGCCCTTTTATTAGTTGTGTTCTGATGATCTCTACTGAGAGATACTTAAAGCTTATACAAGTCAAAAAACTATTTTACCACTTCTGAAGAAAACTAATAGGGCAGAGTCACTGAATGATAAGAGAGGGAGACCACTGAATTTATTTAATAATCCATGTCCATTTCACAAAAATGCCCTGTGTAATCCTTTTAAAAATAATAACCTGTTCATTTCAGACCTTGCACAATGCTTCTCTTTGTCCCTTGTAAGTCTCTCAAATGTCTTATTTTAAAGGAATATATAGTACTCCCGGAAGACATTTTCCCATTTCTATTCTCTTCAACTCCTGCGAGCCCTTGTTCTGTGTGATAAGGCAATCTCCTTCGGGATCTGAGCTGTGTAGTTTCGCACCACGAGTGACAAGGACTCGACTTGAATAACTGCTGTGCGCAGGTTGTAATTATGTCAGCTGGAGTGTTGTACAAGGGGACTGATTAATGTGAGCCCCAGCCCAGGCACAGTCCCTATCAAAACCTTCGTGCAGGCCAGCAGTGGGGATGGGTTAAAGCAGAAAGACAAAACATGCTGTATCGCCCATGATAGATGAATTGCTCCAACAGTCTTCAGGCAGATGTTCCAGGACAGTATAATATACAATTACTCTGCCTTATCACCTTCCCAGGGACAATAAAGCTTCCTCCTTCTATAGCTCATGTGAGTGAAGGCAAAATTAGTTTTACTTTTACAACACTGACTCACTTATCATGTTGCCTTGATTGTGCTTTTACAGCTAAAGAAAACATATATTCCACTCTTTAACTAAAAAAAGCCTACAAAAAAAGAAACCCAACCCCCCAAAAACCCCTTGCACTCCTCACCTTTTATATAAAACCAAATGATTCCTTTGAATCTATTTTGCATTACAGCAGTACAGTCTTAAAGGGCTAATTCAGTACGTTATTCTAGGGAACACAACCAACTTTAGAACAACTGGAGCTATTCATGTGCTTAACGTTATATGTGCGTATACAAAGGTACATTACCGCATCAAATCAGAATGCACAGATAATAAAAAAATACGCAGGTTTGGTACAAAAGATGCCTATGTGAATAACATACCCTTGGTGACTATTTTAACTAAGCACTCATTCTAAAAATACCACAGTACTCTTGTAAAACAGTTCTTTGAGAAGTCATTAATCCACATACCTCTTTTAAAGGCCACAAGAGTTTACTGTATAACTATCATAAATAATCCAAGTATTTTCAAAAAGTAAACATAAATTAAGTAAATAATAGAAAGTTAGGAAGAAAACAATAC
This sequence comes from Buceros rhinoceros silvestris, assembly GCF_000710305.1. NCBI lineage: Eukaryota > Metazoa > Chordata > Aves > Bucerotiformes > Bucerotidae > Buceros > Buceros rhinoceros. The sequence continues at coordinate 114,303 of NW_010387970.1, read as the reverse complement.
ATTTGTATGTATTTGATTCCTTTTTCTTATCTAGTGTACCCAGAAATTTTTTTTGGCTGCTGGGATGGAAGTACTCTGTATGTTCCCGGGCTATGCCCGAGTATTCACAGAACAGCAGCTTACTAACATGAAGTGAATAGTAAGAGAAGAATATAGCTCACAATATCCTGCAATCCTTTCTTTCTAAATACTGGATGGCTATAGATCAAGCAGATGTGCTTTAAAGAAAAGAGTCTAAATAGTTCCACTTGCATTCCAAGATGCATTGCTTTCAGTACTACCCTTTCTTCAGCTATATAACAATGACATGATCTCAATAACCAAAACAAATAATAAAAAAAAAGGCACCCAGAAATGCATTTAGAAAGACACATATTTGAAGGTCAGCTTTAAAAACAAAACAAGACTAAAGCAGCCAAGGTTGACCCTGACAACTCTTAAGACTGCATGTGTATTTGAAAAATTCTATTTATACGCATTTAGTTCTCATGAAAGGCATCGGGTTACAAGTGCTAGAAATGACAGATGAGATTTTCTCCAAGGAGACTATGGGAATTAGGCACTGACATTGCACTTCAACTGAATGCAGGCTGCCAGCTGTTCCAGCTTCTGCGATGGTTTAGCCAGTATCGTGGACTTGGTGAAGGTAAGGTTTCACCATAAGAGTACAGGCTTTCCCATACTCCTACGATAAAATGCAATCCTATGTTTACGGTGCAAAAACTGGCTCCAAGGAAGCCGCTATGTTCCCACTGCACAGCATACTGGCTTTAGAGGACAGCCCAGCATGGAAGAACAACAGAACAAACAGTCTCGGCCTCAGAAAAATTACAATCCGAACACTCAAAAGGTTATGATAATCAGAAAATAGGCACGAAGAGTAGCGATAGGTTTGGGAGAGAAAGTATCAGTAAAACAGGGTAGAAATAAGCTTATGCCTTGCTGAGATGCACTGTTGGGCACAGCAGCACTAGAAGGCAACCTAGTCTGTCCTTCATAACCATTCAAGTTCCCAATACAACTAGTGGAGATAAGAAAGAACTAATGTTGGTCTCAAGATTTGCTTAAATTAGGTATCCGCTTTTTCTAAAGAAAGTGCAAGTAGCCAGTATGAAACAGCAGGAGCTCTCTCCTGCTCAAGAAAAAGAAACTCTTTACAGAAATTAAGGCACTGTTCTAGGAAGCAGAACTCCTGAGTTTTGGGCTGCCCTTATCTTGAGGAGAGCTGAATCCTTTTCTCCTGTGTCCTAGGAAAGTGTATTAGCTGGCACGAATTATCCTGCACACACCCTTTCTTCTTGAGAACTGCCAACGGACAGTGAGGAACTTCCAGAGCCGAAAGCAGACCTATCCCTGTTTTCAGAATTCTTCTTCCGTTTTCAGTTATGTTCCCCATATAACTTCCTAAAAAATCCAAACACCAGGCTCCCAAAGCCCTGTTCTGTGCCCTCTCAGCTGAGAATCCTAAACACTACGTAGAATCAGGCTGCAGACAGCACTGCCATTATCAGTTAAATGAATCCTGACTTGTGTGATGTTCAGGCCTCTAACACATACCCAAGCACACAGGAACAGGAGTCTGTTCATCTACAAGGTGTACCAAAAGTCTTGCAGCAGAGATGCCCATCTCCCCAGGAGCGTGCCTCAGTGATTTCACTTAGTTGTGCAAGAATTTGCAAACTTGGTAGAAAGGGAACTGAAAAAAACAGAAACTCCTCAAGGAGTAGCTGCTCTTGGATTTAGGTGGGTTTTGGCACGATTTAGCGGATCTGGATCCTCTCTGCAAAGTTGAGTAGAAACTAGAAGCATCTGGCTACTTGATCCCACAATCTGCTCGCCTAATTTAACTTTTTTACTGTTCAGATACAAAGCCTTGTGAAAGGTGTTGCCGACTTCCTGGCTTCCATTCCTCTCTCAAGAAGCAAGGACTTCATGACAGGTGGAGAATCATTGCTTCACTGAGGACATGGAGGTGATGTGATTAACATCAGTGGGGCCAGGACTTTATTCCCTGTCTTTATTTTTGTTTTACAGTATCGACCCCTTGACAGTCCGCACTATCCAGCCAGTGAGAGTTGACTCCCAATTGAGCTACAGCGCAGAGAAGGGCTTAGTTATAATCCTTTCTCTTACAGTACTCCTGCCAAGCTCCTGGTGAAACGAAACTAAAAAAGGGCACTTCAGAGCAGGCAAAGAAAAGATTCTCCTGATATTAAGTTGTACTGTTCTGAGAGAAAAGAAATCCAAACATGAAGGAGGAAGCCAGGAACAGATGCAGCTGAACAGGAACGCAGGTAGAATGAACAATGCTGCATTTGCCTTTCAGAATACGCTTCTGCAACCTCCAGCACTAACAGAGCCAGCATCGCCCAACGCTGGATACTCACCTCCTGCCCCACCACCCAGCAACACCCAGCAGTTCCCAAGAGCTGCACGCCCTGGCCTTTGCCAGGCTGATTGCCTGACTTGATACTGCTGCATTTATTTAAATGGAATGGATAATACCCGCCTATTTTGCCCTCGCAAGGGCTCAGATTTAGGTCTCTGATCTGACACAGACTTGAACAAAACTGGTACAAATTCTGTTATCTTCCTTGTACTATCATTTCTTGTACTTGAAAGCATTTTTTATTGCTCCTCAAAATGACTACATTTTAGCATATAAAAATCAATCAGCTAAATACCGTATAAGATGACTGTGCTATAATTTATTAGCGCTGATCAAAATCTTAAAGGCTGAGTAATTAAAATTCAAATTAAAATGTGATGAAAGTCACATTTAGTCACTTAAATGAAGAGGCTGAATTCCAAATAGGTACAGAGCCACTGGACCCCATGTGAAATGAGAATTAATGGATGCTCAGTATCACTGAAAACACGTAAAAAGAACTTAGTATTTGTTCAAACTTTGCTTCTTTTCCTCACGTAAATACATCTAACTGGATCTATGTAGTATATCACAGTTTGCCAGTAAATGACCTAAAGAAATCAGAAGAAATGCCAAAGAAAGCACTTGTGGAATAATCTCTCTCATCTTCTCTAATGGGAAGCTTCTTCCTATTCAATGACTGAGTAAGAAATGACAGTGTTCTTAGGGGTACAAATATTTTGCAAATAATCTCTTTGCTAAAGAAAAACATAGATAGCTGGGTGTGTTCTCCTTACCCGTAAAAATACCTTTGAGGTTTAACTTTTAAAATTATCTGTCCTGACAACTTGCAACAGACAGTGAATTTGGGACCTAAACCCGTTGATACCTGAGCACTGTACCAACTGAAACACAGTTTCCTACGGATTTTTGCCCTGTTCAATCAGTTTCCCGATTCAGTAACAGCAGCTCTCCACCATGTCCTTCAAGATCTACCCATCAGTAGCTGTGCTCGGTGGTGAGGCTACAACAATACACTAGCCGGTTGTAAGAGAAGAATGCATGAGAGCTGAATTTTGCCTGCCTGTTTCCTCCCTCTCCTCATCCACATTATCTGAGCAAATACTATGGGGTGTCACTTTTGACTGAAACTGGCCAACAGCTTAATAAGTTAGTAAAGAAACAGACAGAAGATGGATGGATGGACTGCTGCAAGTCTCAGAATAAGTTAGGGACATCAAGCTAAAAATCAGTCCTCGTCAGCTGATTTATAAAAAATGCCTTTTCAAACTAAAGACACATCCCTTTCCTGAAAAGAAAACGAATGGATATAATACATTAAGATACCCATAGCAGATATCTCAGAATAACAAAAAGATGTATGAAATACCACATTTTCCTAATGAAATATCCCATTTTTCTAATGAAAAATCATCAGAGCTCAAGAATTCAATTTGATAATCACAGTACCTTCTACAACTTCAAAGGATTTTAAGTATTGTTTGCCCTGTAGACTGTGCGTGCAAAATTTCAACAGAAATGTTTTGAGGAAGCTCAGTATGGGAAGATGTTCCACATAGGATTTCCAGCAGAACAAATTATGTCCTTGTCTAGAGCTGTTAGACAGAATCCATAATTACCTTGAACAGGGATTGAAGAAGAGTGCACCGAAGTTACAAATATAAAGCTATAAATACTATCTTTTAAGTACCAGTAATATCACAATGAACTAGCAGGATGATGTTCAGGCAGTTCATGATGTCACTAGAACTACTGGATGTATTTACAGGATAGTAATGCAAACAATTCTACAGTATTTATGAACTGCAGAGTTTCTAGTTGTGTTTTTTAAATGATAACATCACTAAAAATACAGGAAGATAGCAATGCTGAAGAACATGAGAAGGAGTGTTACTTTAAAGCATTATTTAAAAATACACATATATGTGTAAGGACCGATATTCTGGGAATCATGGTGAGCTGGGCAGCTTGCTTAAGTGGAAGGGAAAACAAACCAGAACCGGACTGAAGGTCAGCTGGCCTGAGGTACAGACAACCTGCAGCTACCAGTGCTGGGAGCACCAAGGCGGTCTGGACACCCTTTGAGAGTCAAAAGTCACTTTTGCAACCTCCTCTTTGCTTTAGGAAGAATAATCGGTTTGCTCTTAGGCTGTGAAGAGCAGCAGCTACTTTCTATCCCTCTTGGTTCCCACTACCTCCCTATTTCAGTTCATTTACTGAAGGAGGTGGATGAATACCGAGGAATGTCTCCACTCCAATCCCCTGGCCCGTGGTGGGGGGAGAAAATCAAAGAGCACTGGGTTCTGGTTTTTCCCCTTAATTATTTTTCCGTTATTGAAATAACACATTTAAAAAGAAATTAAAGCACAAAATTCAGGTACATGTAGTTATGCAGCAAGTTAAAGACAAAAGCTAAACAAACAAACTGAATATAATAAAAGGTTTCCATGAATGCTATTCTCACCACTTTTAACTTTTTAAATAGAGAATGGTAACACCAGAGCAGCACTCCGCCACTTGCAATACCAAAACGGACGGCTTTACGTGCTGGCTTTTAGAAAGCAGGTCCCTAGGAAGCCTCGGCAGTATCTACACCTGCTGTTCAGACCAGAACAAGGGTAGCAAAGCCACAGACCATCCCAGACAGGAACTACAGGCTCCTCTCCAGGCCGTCTCTTTGTAAGTAAAGCCTCGAGTGAAACGCATCCCTGATCCATGGCTTATGAGAACAAAGCAGAGTATCACACAGCAGAGTCTGTAAAGTGGTTTTAGGGAAGGCGAGCTGTTGTATACCAAACAGCCTGTCCTCCCTGCACCACATTTTCCTATGGGGAACAGACTTTCTATTCCCAGAAGCGCAGGAAACAGTAAAGGTGACTGACGGAATGGAGAGCTGCAAGGCACATGCAAACCTTGAGACAAACTCTCCTCCTTTCTGCCAAGGCTTTTACTGCCCAAACTTAAGCAGCAGCTTTGAATCCATGGGTTGTGCGGCAACATCCCAGGAACTGCAAACTCCCAAATCTCTGATGCCTCTGTGTCCAAAGCAGATTGTCTGGAGAACCAAAGATCTCAGAGGTGGGCTTTCCGTCCATCGGGACCACACCAGGGAGAGGGTGGCCATGAGCACCAGCCTCCCAAAACCCAGGTGCCGACTCTGCCCAAAGCCTCGTTCCCAACATATTGTACTGTGGTTGCTGGAAAACGGCTTCCAGCCACACTGGAAAGGTGCAGGCGTGGCACATGAAGCCCATGACTTCCACTTTTGAGACAAGGAGCCTCACGGTGAGGCAGAGGCTTTAGTACCTGTGTTCCCTGCTCCAGGGGAGTTTGAGCAGAAGCTGTCACAGAGACGAGGGCAACTCTGCTGGAACGCACAAGAGATTTTATTTCACTTCAATGAATGAGGAGCTTCTAACAAAGCCAGATCTATTTGGAAAATTGCTCATCAACTCTAAGGCTTTAGAAGTATCTAACAGAATTCTCAAATGAAAAAGCTCAGTTTTTTCCTCTTCTTTCCTTCACTTTCTATTAAAAAATTATTTACTTTCTCTCATTTTCATCAGCCTGTAAAGGGAAAAAAAATGTTCCTTTTCTGCAGCTTGCACTAGGCTACACCTCTTTCTGGAACAGTTTCTGGACTGAATTTATTTTCTGTCACTACCCAACATTTTAACCTGTTTTTATGTCATGTATATGAGGGAGGAAGAGGGAAGGTTGTCACAAAGACAGCATTAATACAGAAACTCTTTCACGTGGTAGCAGCCGTATTGCCTAGAGAATAAACCACACGTAACCCAACAGGCTAATGCCTATTAATTTCATCTTGCAGGCCTGTCACACTACCAAACATTTTCAGATTGCTAACTACAAGCCAGGTACTTAGTTGGTAGTCAGCAATCATCATAATTCCTTGCAGATTTTGCCACCCCCAAAGATAGCTTTGGCTCTTTTATAATGACTGGATTGGAGATTAAAGAACAGTAAAAGAAACAAACATGTTTATTTTTTATTCTGTGTTAACAGGCAAGAGCAAAGAAAACACATACAGTCACTCTAGCCTTTTTTTAAACTACTTTTTACCTAAAAGGGTCATATTAATTAAGCTATGATGCCAATGATTACTTTTAGATCAAATTATTTCAACAAATTAAAGTTCATTTGTAGACATAAAAGAAGATCTTCACTGTACATTTTTATCAGAAGCACTGTAAGAACAGGAAATTACAAGTCTTTTTTGTTACTAAAAGCTATGTTAAGATCACAGCCTTGCCATTCATCTTGATGTTAGTACTAAAATTTTATTTACTATCAAAACGCAACCTACATAAGATTAATTTAGTTTGAAATACATGCTGGTGTTCCAGACTTATAAACATTAATTAACTATGTATTAAATATAAATAAGGTATATTTATTATAGTATATTTATGATCCTTAAGAAAGAGGAATAGATAAGACAGTGATGACCGCATGTGATAGGGAAAAGGAAGTGTGAGGACAGGGGGAAGATAAAAAGCGATAATAGAAGACATTAGTTACATTAATCTGTCTTCTGCATGAAGTGGTCTTATTCACATTTCCTAAACACCAAATTCTTTAGCTTTTGGGCTAAGTGTGTTGAACCCTGATTGGAAAAAACAAAACAAAACAACCTGTTCTGCAGAACTTAAAAGTGTGAACAAACCAATGGAGCGCTGAGCTAGGGACACGACAGGCTGTAACAGAGAGAAGCTGTCAGAAGTTAAAACCACCATGAGGGAATTTTTACAGTGATATCGAAATGGCTGCATGTCGCAGAGACATTACATGCAGTGGTCACCCCTGAGTGATTTCACATGGCATTTAGGCTTAAATGCATCATTGAGAAGTTGTTCTTCATAGAACTCAGTCCAAAATGAGGCTAGAATAGCACTATCAATGCTTGCAATTGCATCACTGGTTTAAAGATACTTGGGTAGATCCTTGAAGTCCCAAGTGCAGAGGTTCAGCGTTAGCATGACAACAGATGTGTTGAATTTAAAAGGCCATTTTTAATTCCTCTTAGCTAGAGTGGACACAGGAAAAAAAAAATCAGGAAACAGGAATAAATGAACAATAGAAATAAGAAAAAATCCCAATCAAACAAAAAGCTTGAGTTACCAATGCTCATGTAATTACTGATGGAATTCCATATCATAAGGAGCAAGTATTATTCATTAAAATAAACAAAAAAACATATTACCCTTCTACCACGTAAAGTGCATTTACTATGCCATCAATTAAAAATACAGAAAGCAAAGGACTTCCCAAAGTCACTATACTACTGCGTGCTGCGCAAAAGCCTCTTAACAGGGCAATTTCATTGTGGACCAGAGTCATCAAGTCTACGTATACCAACATACTCTTGCGGCTGTGTACATACATGTCTTTTCTACAGAAACAGTCGTGTCTCTTAAGCAGTTCATATGATGACACCGGCATCTGGCAGGGAGGACAGGGACAGCTGCGAGAGAAGGAGTTTAAGTTCTTTTGTTCACTGCTGCCAACACGATTCCCCAGGACGGCGGAGGCAGGATTTCTCAGTCAGTGCAGACAGCACACACATCCCCCAGCGAGGGCCGGATCAATACTCTGGTTCTACAGATTTCTGAATGGTAGGAACCTCATGCGAAGTCAACATGACAGCTGATCTGTATTTTGCACTATCACATTGCATATCGTTATTCTGAGTTTACCATATGAACTATTCGCTATAACTTGGGTGAATATAAAGTTTTATTAAGCAACAGCAACTTCATAAAAGGAATAATACTGACCAACGTTCTGTATGCTATGTATTCACTAGAATAATTAAAGTGGTTTTGTGCCTAAATCTGAATTTTAGCTCAGATTACTTTTCTTTTAGAGACTTAAATGCTACAGCATATTTTATTCCAGATTAATAGAAATACTATCAAATATTTTATCTGAATGTTTATTAAAAACTAAGGGCTGAGGAGTTTGTGTCTGGGAACTATGCCCAAGCACTGACAGAATTTCTCCCTAAACTTCTATCTCCATTTGTTTACATGTTTACATGTCTGCTAGCACAAGGACTGCATATCCTCCACTCCTGCTGCTGATCACAACAGAAGCTTAAGTGCTTCCTGAAGGCCCAGCTTGCTCTGTTACATGCACGCATTATTTTCCTTAGCAATTTATTATTAGTACAAAGTATGTGCACTTTTTTTGCCTAATTCTGCCCTTGTGATATACATAAAGAAGGGTTTTTCCATAGTGCAGTGGTGGTTGCCACTTGGAGTCCTCATCAGCCTAATGTTCCATACAGTTGTAGAACCTAGTTATTTCCTTTACACGCATATTAAACCTCACTGGTTACAAAGAGCATATTAATGTCAATGTTTCATAATTTTATGTAGAAGTTGCCCTAACAGCCTTTCAGATTTGCTGTACGTCCATATTGTTCCCTCAGCATCCCAGTCACCCTTGATGTAAGCAGGGAACACCGTGCAGCTGATGCCACCTTACCAAGACAACTGAAGGTTATTACATGCACCAAAATACACAGAGAGAAAACACTTACTTTGCACATTCTCGTGACTTAGGTGCAAATCCTGGAGTATATTACAAACTGGTCTTTACAACCTATGAGCAGATACTATAAGTCAAAGGCAAGTAGGAACTCCCTAGGGATGCTGTCCAAAAAAAGAAAAGTAGCCCCTGTGGAGTCACTCCCCCTAAGTCATGCTGCCGCTGCTGCTGAAAACATGCAATGAATCCTTCTGCAGTTGGAATTTCAGATGCCATAATCCCTTACAGAATGTTGTCTAATTATTTTATTATGCATAATAAATGTAAAATATTTATTTTAGTTTACATAATTATATTAAAAATGTATGCTATTTATTCTCAGTCTTGTAAGACATCCTTCACAAGTCATATACTTTATAGAAAGGTGCATTTACAGAATTAATGCTGTTTTGCTGGCCTAGCTGTTTGTTTCACACAGCTTCTAAACCCCCTCCTCTATGGCTGCAAAACTTCACCAGTCCCCTGGATGTTGCCCTCCATTCCCTCCTTCTGCTCACTACCATGGGTATTCCACGCAAAACAAACCCAGAGAATCCCAGAGAAATGGGAGTCATTTTGTTTAATTACAGCCCAGGGATGGCACAAAGCACATTAATATTACACCTGTCCCACACTCTCACGGCCAAAGCTGTAGCAATCCCGTGTCTGTATCACAAAACTATGCCAGTGCTCCTCCTGAACCCTGAACTCCAACAGATTCGACTACGTGAGAAAAGCAGGGCTCTGCCTTTTGCCTCTCTCCACCACAAAAGAACGTAATCCAGATCCATTTCATACTGAAACATGCCCCTCACAGCCACCATGAACATAAATTATTACTGGCCTGAGAAACCGTGATTGTGACGTGGAAAGTCAGCACCAACGGGAGTTGAATTTAAAGCCTAACATAGGACCAAAATTTAAAGCCTAACATAGACATATGTAAAAAACAGTTCGGTTTTTGATAATTCTGTGTATCTGCATCCTTCACTGACATCATCAGTTACGACGTCAATGATTCCATCCACTGATTCCATCCGTTATGGAATTCATTATGGAATTTTAGCACTTCTGAAATCAGTTAAGTTCAGGTGACTAAATAAGCTGCAGGTTTAGAAAGTCTAGTCACAGACTACACAACCCACAGATTCAGAAATCAGTTGAAGTTCGCGGCCGTTGTGCAGTTTCAGGAGGTCATACAGCTCTTGACTACTTCACCAGCGTGCCCACTACCCAAGGCAAAGAGTCCTGCTGTCAGTGTAACTCCAGGGTTGTGTACTCTGAGAAGTTCAGCCGCATAACACATCTCTCTTAAACGACTAAGAAATATAAAGTAAGCATTGCATATGTAATGGTGGTGTAGGGCCCTGTGAGACCAATTCTGTATTATAAAATTAAGTTGCACATTAATTAGGAGTGAATGAATAGTTTTGTATGGTAAAGCACACTGACTTCAGAACGGAAAGACATGCTGTGTGATTTGAAAAACTAAATGCAAAAGAAAATTCTGCATATTTTTATCTAAATAGGGCAAAACGAAATTGAAAACACAAATGTGAAAAAATGTAACCAACACATTTACTGAACAAATTTTTGTATGTATGAATATATGTATTTTTCTTCCTTCAAAAGGAATTGCCTCTTGAAAACTAGACTGAAAATATATTTTCAAATTATAATTGTTACTAGAAGTTGCATACTACTATATAGAAAAGCAGATCTTCATTTCTTTGTTATCGATACACAGAAGACAGAAAAAAATAATATCAAGTGCTCACAGTACAAAAAGTAGACATGAAAGGTAACATTTTTTGCAAGAACATTTAAGTACAACCATAAACACAGATTATAAAAGCAACTTGGTGAAATAAAATGAGCAAAATCTTCCATTTTCTTTTTGGGAATATGCATACCCTTGAGAATATATAATTTGTGAGCTAAAAAATGCGAGTTTAGTGTATTTTTCACCTCAGAAAACCACATCCATTCATGTCTTTTCCTAGTTAAGAAAAGAATTTCTCAAGCTGTGGGTTATGTAGGGAATAAATTCCCTTTTCTGTTCCATGCAGCCAAAATCAGTCTTTTCCCCATAGTATTTTGCAGCCTATTTCACTTCAGTTTTTGTCTGTCCGGTCACAGGTGATCCAGATTTCCGTATCAGCTCCTAAATTCCGATCAGTTTCTTTTCAGAGCCTTCCTTTCTGTACTCCTAGCCAGGGTTTGCTAGCCTTTCACTCGCTAGACTGGCAAGAGTTTTTGCAGGATGATTGTTGACAATTTCCTCTCGAGGAACTGAAAAGCTCGCAATCAGGAGTCTCTGAGAACCGTCTGAGCACTGATGAGCTGAACAGGAATAATTAAGGTACCTCGTATTTAGACACTCTTTTAATTCAAGTGTCTCAAACTACTTTACAGAATTGAGAGATCACTTCACCTATCAGTCAAAGGAGACTTTATGGTAGCACTAACAATACTCTGCTCCATATCCGTACACAAAATGAGGAATATTCACCTCGCTGAAACTCCAAGGGTCATTAGAGAGTCTGCAGTTGCCAGGCAACACTAAACAGCAACATATGAAATAGTCCGGATGAACTCACAGTGCAAGGGCTGAGCTGAAAGCATCACAGGGAGACCTCAACCACTGGACACAGGGTGAATTTTATCACTAGGTCAGCACATTTTAAAATCTTTATCTTGTGTTTTCTGTAGGTGACACTCGCAAGAGCATATAGTGTCTGCTGAAACGGTGTAAAGGACATTACTGAGAGAGCTGCTACTACCTTTCCATGAAACTGCGCGAGTTGACAAGGAGGCAACTCGTGATTCCCTTAAAATCATATTTTAAAATAAAAAAAGAGAAAGAAAAAAATGAGAGGGGTGGATAGAGAGCAAAAAACACACTTGCCAACAAAGCTGGCTGATACTTCAGGATTGTGGAAACTGGCAGGCACGAGCAGGACTGCTGGGCTAATAATTAGAGCAGCCCCTCTACTGGCTCCTCTGCAGTTGCACAGAGTGTCTCACCGCCTCTACGAACCTGCATCAGCAGCACAGCTCTGATTCCTGCATTCCT
>NW_010387970.1:90072-102203 GCF_000710305.1 Buceros rhinoceros silvestris | reverse complement strand
CTGCCAGATGTTTTTCAGCTGAGCTCAGAACAAATTTCCTGCAGAATCAAAGCTTCATCAGCTGGTATCTGTAGAGATCAGCCTCCAAAGATTAGGTCAAAATTGGCCTGTAAGGGATGGAAACTAACATCCTATTATCATGAAACATTTATTTTTCAATAATATAGAGGCAGGGGATGCTCAGAGATTTCTTTTAATCCTGCTAGAACGAGTCATGCTTGCTTCTTCTCTAATAACCTCCAATGTAATAAAACACCAGTAAAAAACTTGTTATTTCTTGGAATTTCTATCCCATACAGAAAACAGTCCATCCAAAGAAAAATGATCTCCTGTCTTTCATTAAACGGAGCATTAAAGTTATGCATTTTGTCATACTGAGTGAGGGAATCGCATGAACTCATTGCGAGTGTGTAACAAACCCCAGACTGATTCCCACCTAAGACGCTTCCAGTCTCTAGGGTCTTCAGGCCAGGAAATCAAACCTCTCATTACCTAGTTCTGTAATCAGACTATTACCACCAACTGGGACAGTCCATTAAAGCGGATGAACGTAAGATTTAAGCCTCCTCAAACATGCAGCATCAATGGTCGCACTCCTTTTACCTTCCTTGCAGCACGTCATGTCACACTGTCACTTATATGCTCTCACTTCACTCAACGCAGACCTTTTAACACAACCACTCTGACAAACACAAAACAGTCCCACATTCTTAGACAACCTACTGAAGCTGACAGAAACACTTCTAGTTAAACAGTAAAGAAAAAAAAAAGGAAAAGAACAACAAAACAAAAAACAAAAAGCAGTGGGACCCTAAAGGCAGCAGCACAGAAGTGGAAGCCCATCACCCTGAGGTTATCAAATTCCCTTCTCTGCAGTTCTAGGCAGTAATTTAATGGGTGTTCACAGAACATTTCTCCAATGAAACAAAAACTTTTCTACAGGAACTGCATGATCACTGCAGAAGCTTTCTGTATGGGAGCTTTCTGTAAAGTAGCTCCTACATAGTGTGAAACCAGTTGTTACAAGAGCAGCTGGGCTTTGTTATGTAATCTACATCAAAACTTATTCCAAAAGAACATTACCATTGTGTGTTCAGCATTAAAAGAAAATAAAAACCGCTATAGTGGTATAACGAAATGTTTAACTTTCTCCTCTTGCGTGCATGCATCACAGCACGTGCATCTAATTCCATGATCATATGCCATTTACCAAACATAATACTGATTTTTTAAAAACTTTTTGAACACGAGTGCTTGCAAACTGCTCAAGAACAACTTCTGTGGTACACATACAGAGTACAGTACACACGGATTAGCCACCTCCCTGCAAGGTATTAAAAAAAGTGTTCAAGATTGTGGCAGAAGTATGTTTAAGAAGAGTAAAGGTTCATTCAAGAAGCAGTATGAGTTCATTGAATAAGTAGTCTACCACGAACAAAAGACACATGGGATGAGCACCAGACTTAATCTTAACTCTCCATTCGTGTGATTTTTGATAATTTAATCTACTGCCCTAACAGAATGGTTTTAGTGGTGCAGCATAGGAGACCCTATGGCCAACCCAACCTGGCCGGCAAGGAGAAGCAACACTGGAGCAGAGAAACAAGCCTCGGCAGCACCGTACCTAGCTCCAGTTGCTTCCCGTTCTAATAAGTGTCTGGTGAGTATTTAGTCTGATAAGCCTTTTAGGGGACTTTTCCTTTCTTGGTGAAATTGTTGCAACTCAAGCGAGAAAAATTTCAAAATTGCAACTGATTTGAAAAGGCGATGCAGATAAGTGGCCTCACCATGGAGAATTCTAACAGACACTAGAGCAGCTGTGAAACAAACACTCAACATTAGCGCTGCAGTGTTACCACTAAAAGGTTTCCCATCATTTGTTTTTCTTTACAAAGTAATACCTAACTACTGAAGACTAAGTTTTTAAATTTAGCTCCTAATTTAATACGCAATTACTGCTGCCCTGATGGTGTTTTAATGGCAATATATTTTTATTGGTGACTTCAAATGAACCTCGTCTGATCACCTTAACCCTTCTCTCATCACGCTTTAGTTAATGACTCATTACCTGTAGTCACACCAGGGACATCTGTAAGGCTTTTCTCCAGTATGGACACGCTTATGTCGTGTCAGATGCGATTGTGTTGTGGAAGCGAAGTTACACTCATCACATTTGAATGGTTTCTCTCCTAGAAGGTGACAAGAGAAGATATGCATTATCAAGGTTTTTTTTAACAGAAAAGTAAGACAAGATTTTTGGCTTATCTCTTGAACTAGATTTTAGTCCATGTATATGTAACAGCTGCAAATGCAAAATCAATTTCCAAATACAACCTTTTAATTGCAAAATACTATTCTCACTATGACATACACACATTAGTAACCAGCTCACTTCCTATGTGGTGTCACATAAGCAGCAAAAAGGAGGAGGAAGGACTGGACTGAAGCAGGGTAGCCATGTTACTGGGCATTAATTCATGAAAGTATCACCACCGGGTGACAGGCACTCCTCTCACCCTACACCTCCTGTTGAAGTTGGGCCTATGAACAGCCCTGGAAAGCAACACTGTTGGAGGCAGAAGGTGAGAAATCAGTCTGAAGCTTGTACTCAGCACTGCTCAGAAAGGAACATCTCCAGAAGATAAGAGACTTTGTTTTTATCTCTGGTCCTGGATTTTTCATTTTATCCGTTACATAATACAAATAAACCAGGACTGAGAATATGAACCAGAATTCAGCGCTCCATTCCCCTCTCTTGCCTGCTGTCCTTCTGACCTTGTGAATGTTTCCTGAACAGTGGGCCAATTCCAGCAAAAGGACTCGAAATGCTAATGGAAAAAAAAAAAAAATACCAACCAGCAAACCAAGACTAGGACAAAAATATTTTCAGAAGACTAAAATTCAATCTCTGCTGCATGTGGTGTAACTGAATTGAAAATTTCTATAGGATTACTAATTTAAAAAAGATAAAAATCTCTAGCTTGTAAGTTATGTGAAGAGAGTAATTTTCCTTACTCTTTCCTTACTAAGTGTAGGGGTCCACCCCTTAAAAGCCACTAAGACAAAATCTCATGACAGATACACGTACTGTGACAACTAGCTAAGAGCCCTGCATCCCGTTTTCCAACTGCTTGCTCCAGAAATATTCTGTGTGGCTTACAGGCACATGTGATTACCATTTAGGGAGGAAACAGGTTTCTCTTTGTATGCAAAAGACAAAACGCAGCTCCTAACTTAGTTGATCTTGACTGCATTGTGCAAGCCCTCAAAAGTATTTATCCTACAGCCTTCATGAGGAATCAACACCCCTAACTTACGGAGTCTGAATAAAACTGCTAAGGATGGACACCTGGCTCGTAGAGTGTTCAGAGGTCTAGAATGGGCAATTTCAAAATTGAACCTCAGCCTCTTAGCAGGTACAATTTACAGTTTTTCAGACTGCCAGGAGATGCACCAAGAGCAGAAGACACATCACTAGCAAAAGGCCAGGCCATGCATCCCTGCTTAAAGCTTGTGACACTCACGACCTCCAAAGAGACTTTGCCAGAATTCTGAGAAGAGAGAGAAATCTGCATTTTTAATTCTTGGAGACTGTTGGGGTTTTTTAACTCCCAAGGGAAAAAGAAAACCAAGGTCCTGAGACCTGAAAAGCCTGTAGCGCTGTACTGAAGGACAACAGAGCAGCTTCTGAAAGCTCCATAAAGAGTTGGAATAATTGCTTTTAGCAGCTGCTGGAGAGAATACCAGCCACTATTTTTCATTTATTGTTTCACGGGACAAGGAAAGGTGAAGGGGCAGGACACAATGCGGAAGCCTCTATGCTGGACAAATTGAGACTGCTAGGAAGTATGTCTTTCCTGCCCCAAATGGGGTTTTCTTGTCAGCCGCTGACTCTCTGCTCTGTAGAAGCCGATTCTCCCAGCAGCTTGAATGGTACTGGCTGCTGCTTCAATTAAACTCTCTGGGAGGCCACAGACTCCCTAGCAACGTAACCTGTTCTTGAACTGAAGATTTCCTGTGCCTGATTTATTTTACCTTCCAGTATTAAAGAAGATAGCAACATTTTCAAGCCTAAATAGTAGAACCACAGGTATTTTGGGTACCATGCATACTCTTTTACACGCTTTCACTTCAAATGCATTAGAACCTTGCCAGCTGGGCCCCTGGTGAAAAAAGCAGATCTGAACTGGAAGGAGATTTTTAGTTTGCCATTCAGGGGAGGAGGGATCAGGTAGAGGTCTGCTGCTGCGCTGGGGCAGGGCCAGTGGGGTTGACAGAGGAGCGGGGGCCCGTGGAATCCAGGAGGGCTTGCACATTCCATCGTGACCAAAAGAAAAATGATAATCCTTGCCTGCTGCTCCAGGAAGCTTCTCCTTAGGAAATCCTTGTGGCTAACTGCTCCTGTCAAGTGGACTATGCGTAAATCTCACCTGACAGAAAATACATCACAGCAGTACCACACAACAGAAGCCAACCGAATTGGGAAGAAAAAAGACAGCCTAGGACAGCCTGTAATTCTTAGCAGCTGCACATGGGAAAAAGTATTTATTTTTATGGAAAATTAGCCAGGTTGATAAGTTCGGTTGAAAAAATCTAAAAGACTTGTAGGTAATTCTTTGGGTTGGGGGGCGTTGAACAATATATTAGCTGTAGCTGCAGTACTTTTATTTATTTGTTTATTTTTAAAAGTTTTCCACAGACCTACTCATTTGAGTACTTTTTGTCTTCCTTATCTTTGGGCCAAAATGTTCTTCATCAGCCTTTGCATCCCAATTTTCCTTCCTCACTTCCTACCCTCAGACACATCAGGCAATAAACTTAATATTATTTTTATACAGGCTGCCATTAAATATTCTCCCTCTCTGCCAGTCAAGGATTTAATTCACACGAAATTTAAATAACACAAATCAAAAAAGCAATTTTGACAGCATTTTTTCAACAATACTACGTAGTATCTATAAAATAGTCTATTCAATAATGTGTAAAGTCTACATATTTAAAGATCAATAATGTTAAAAAAAACCCCAAACCAAGCCCCCCTCCCTTGCCATTATAGACTTGTCCATGTCTCACCATCACTAACTCTGTCAGTAACAAATCCCCTGAAAAAGAAGGATAGGTGCCCCAAAATGCCCTCATGGTCAACAAGCTCTGCAGGGGAAAAAAGGAAGGACACATGCTCCAAGATCAAGGACCCACTATTTTTGGAGGGGTGTGTTATTCTGTTTTAACACAAACGTTTTTAAAAAGCTGTTTCCTAATCACAGGATCACAAAAGAAGAAATGGGTTTGCTTTTGTGACAATACTGCAAGCAACTGCTGAAGTGCATCAGTTGTTTAAGTCACCTGACATGGAAAATTTTAGCTCCAACAATCAACATTTGGGAAAGCAACTGATAAAAAGGGGTAGATCATGAGGAGCACCAGTCTGTACAAAAGCAGCTCACCAGTTAGCCTTGCCAGCTCTACCTATTCCACTCTTCTTAAACCCGCATTGACTTATATTAGCAGCTATCTTAGTGCTTACCCTCCCTCCTCCGCCGCTGCGCAAAAAAAACCCCAAAAAACCTACAGCTTTGTTTTTCTTCTTTTCTCTGATTTTACTTCGTTTGAGTTCTCTGTCACTGATGAGCAGCATTTTAGGACACAGAGTATACCTTCCTCTAATCATAAATTCCTCTGTGTAGTTACATATTTAACGAGTACTTTTTGAAGGAAAAATGCAATAACAGAGTAACAAAAACTATATGTATTGGTGATAGATGTTGATTTGTGAATGGCAAAATGGAATTTTTATTTATAATCATGCCTCTCCAGACAATTTCTACCAATAGATTATATATAGAATTTATATCAGTGTGCTACCGAGGATACAGCTTTCACATAAATGAAGGAAAAAATTAAAAATCAAACGATGCCTTCAATTTGCAAGTTTTGAGCAACTAATCAGAATCTTAGTATGGTAGAAAAAATCCTACCGCAGCTTTCCTCTAAAGGAAACTATTGCTTTTAGTACTATTGTCTTTCAAGATGTGTTGAGCAGCACAGAGAGAGTCCTACAAGTTTCATTTGACCTAAGGAATGAGCACACCACAAAATGCAGCCATCTGCTTATCTGGTACAGGATCTTTCTTCTTATTATTTCCAACTATTTCTAGTGTTTGTTAAGGCTGTTCCCTGGAGAGGCTCTTATAGGCTTGCTAATGAAGCCTGAGGTGCATTAAAGTAAGTTCTGGATGCTTTGAGTCTGGTCACCTTTTTGCATATAAGACATATAAAAATAAATACATCCCTGATCCCTTGCTTTCTTATGAGATGCCAGAGGGTTGCTCTTCCATAGCAAAAATGATTGAAGTTTGTACTCTGAGAAATGGGAGGAAAACTGTTTCACTAGACACTTTCTCTTAGGTAGTGAGAGAGTTTTAAGATACCCAGGTTTTTGGCATAATTTCTGGCCAAAGTTTTGTTATAATGAAGTTCCACACTGCTGAAAATGTTGGCATAAATGGAAAAGGAAAAACACCACAGATCCCCTTCAAATTTCACCTCTTCTACATTTTCTGTGGTATTCAACATTATGATTTTTCTAAGCTGTGGTGGGGAAGTTGAAGGGAAGAGGCTACATTATACATTAAATTCAATGCCAAGTAATGTAACTACACATTAAAGTCAAAGAGCAGTTCACATGAGAAACAGAAACACAAAGTGAGTCACTCATCTGGATAAAAACACATATATTATTAAATTTGCTTTCTTTATTACATTGACCTATAAATGTCTTGAGAAGCGCAAGATTGAAATGAGTGAGCAGAAGCAATCGTACAAACAGTGATCTGTACCATGTAAGCTACCATCTTCAAAAATTCATGAAAATACTTGAACAAAGACACAGTCCTCTTAGGCAGTTCCACAGGTTCAGGGTGACTGTCACAGCACTGCTGCACGCTTACCCTCTACCGCTCTACTACTGTAACGCCCTTCTGCAATCCCCAGGAAGATTCCACCACCAAGAGCACACGAGCAGCAAATGCAGACTGTCACTGAAGGCAAAGATGGGGTTTTTGCAATTTGCAGGAGCACTAACCAACACGAAAAAAGGGACTTCATGCAAGAGAGCAGGGGCTGTGACTGCTCAGCACTGCTGGATGGAGCCAGCTACCACAGCACAAGATGGAAGTTTGCTGGGAAACGTAGAAGAAGGGAAAACCAGTGATGCCGAAAGGCAGACAAGCAAAGGTGGAGAGCAGAATAGTAACAAAGAGAACATAAACCAAAAGACATTTTAACACTAAGAATTAAGTGTTTTCATGTCCCCAATTCAAGACAGAAATAGTTACCGTTACATTTTTTTTTTTATCTCTTAGGCAATTTCCTAGATGATCACGATTAAGGCAAAATGTTTAAATTATGTGATATTATATGTTTCTTCCATATGTGTGTGGTTTTGGTGCCTGATTTAGAGGTTATTTACTCTTTTTATAATAAAATTCAGATAATAGCTTAAATTCTCTGTGTAATTTAACTAATTCTAAATTCGGCCAACACTGAAATCTGCAGCACTATTTATCTTCCTATCTTCAGGCAGATTTTCTTACTGGGGCAAATTCTGAATTGAAAACCCCCTCTTTTATCGTGACTCAAAAGATGAGAATTTTTCCTCCCAGTCATGCTGGGGCACCAGAACTATGGCATGTATGCTCTTGCACCACCGCAAGCTGTCTCTTGCGTACCACATCGCACCAGCTGATACTGCAAGTGGCCAGAGTTTCTTAAGACAGTTTCTGCTTGCAGCCCAGGCAGCCACAGTGTCTATTGTAAATTACTCGATAGATATAAGAATTCCTCACAGGGTGATAAAATTCTGGTCAAACTGTGGATTACTCTTGAAGTTGCCATTGCTTAATTCACAAAATAGAAGATCAAGCCACTGATATTTACATAGCCAGGGAAAGACTGGCAGAATTTCATAGGTCGATTCTCGCAGAATAGGACTGGAAGAAGATGCATTCAGATCAAAAAATAATGCGAGAATGTTTCACTAGGACAAAATCCGCTGAAGACTTAACTTACACCGTGTTCAAACTATGAGCCTCTCACAGGACCAGGTCAGTCATTAAGGACACAACATATTTAACACAGAATAAAAACGTCAACTGGTGAAACATCAGGGATCTCTTGACAGGTCAAATTATTTTTTTTTTACTTTACAGTTCTACTTTAGAGTTGATAAAGCTTATATCAAGGAAATCTCTATGGAGATGCATTATGTTTGCAAATAAATTTAAGTACAAACATTTTTCAGATCTTAAAACAAATGGCTTTTCTTTCGGTTTAACATTTCTGTACTTCTTTTCACTTACGGAACAAAAAATATCTTCCAGGGATAGCATCCTGTTTACCTAGCTAGTCCCTACAGTTTGCTGCATGAGCGTCTGAGGGCCAGATTCTGCCAGCCTTACTCACACCGAGTTATATTTTATGCTCCCTCTAATTAATTTTCAAAGAAAATGCATCTTCCATGAGGTAAATGTATTTCTCCAGATATATGAAAAATAATCTACTTCAAAAGAAGGCGGAACAGAGTAAGAAATAGCAGAATCAAGAGCATCAAAAGTCTAAGTGGCGGGTCCTACAGCCAGTCCTCTCCTGTGTCAAATATCTATCAGCAGCAGAACATTTCTCTGGGGTGTCAGGACACCTCAGGCCTTGAGGCTGGGACGAGAGGAGGCTTGTTAAGCCAGTTAAGTGTCCTCAACTACATGTGAGGATTTGCTCATCTGCCCTTGAATCAAGGGTCTCTGACAGGTGATAGAAGTAAATCTTGGATTGGAAGATGTTCTGTGTCAGCTCCCTAGACAGCTTGTATTACAGTAGGGAATTATTTAAGCCATTTAGACTATTTTTGATACCTATCCCGTTCAAACCTGATTGTAATTTGCTTTGGCATTCTGCTCTGGGAAAATCGTGCCAACTGGGGACACGGAAGGAAAAATACAGGTACAAAGAGAAGAGCACACAGCTGAGGACTGAGGTAAAGCTGTGCGCTGCATGAAAACAGAAGGGAACCCATGCAAGAGCAACAATGCAGGCAAAGGTGGATTGTGTCATTCTCCTTGAAACAAATAGAAGCTACAGATAATTTTTCTGCTAAAGAATCATCTCTGATTGTTTGTGCCACAGAGGCAGATAAATGCCAAAAAGATAGATCCCCCTGCCTCTGAGATACTGTCCTGTATAGTATAAAGTTAATAGCAAAGTAATAACGAGCCTCCAGTCCCGACATAAAATATAAAGTTATGCCTGCTCGATGCAAGCTTCATGATCTATAACCTGTGAATCCCTGTGATGATAGCACACAAGTCTCTACCACACTGGCAAAAGAAGGGTAAAATGCCATTGAAAACCTGGACAGGTTTGCACCAGCAACATACCCAATATTCAGCCTTATTTTGCACATAAACCAGGAATTTTCTTTTTTTCTATCAGCTTGTGGCCTGATGATACAAAACCTATAAATATATAACCAATGATAAGGGCTTGCATTTCTGAGAAACCAGATATCTGCACTTGCAGAACAGGTAAAGACAAGAAAGGAAAAGACAAGAATGTGCACTTCTTCCACTTTTCCTTTCTGAAATTGTTGTTTACCATTTGTCTGGCTGCACTGACTATGAGTCCTAGACATATGTGTGATCCCAGTGTGCCACATGGTAGGCCAACAAAAAAGAAAAGGTAGCTCCCATCCTACGGATAACAATGATTTATTTCTAATAAAGGAAAAAAAAAAAAATCATTCTTAGCCGACATTTGGAAAACTTCACCCAATGTGAAAATTCCTCAAAGCTCCAGAAAAATGGAAACCCTTAGTTACAACTGAAGTACGTAACTTCCCTTCCAGCGGCTGCAATTGCTCCTGTTATCATACAGAGAGTGTAACACTAAGAGAACTTATTATATTTACTAAATGCCTTTTCATAGACACTTTAAAAATACTAACTTCCTGCAGTGAACGGGAACAAGCTGCAGCAGTACTCTCACAAAAATGTATGCTGTTATCAGAAGAAAAATTCTGGAAGTATGATTAATAGTTAGACTGGCAACCCAAATTCATCCCTGCATATTAATTTTTTCAGAACTTATCCATTTCAATATACTGCCTGGCCAGCACTGAAAACGTCACTTTTCTGAAAGCATCCAACTCTCCTCCAGATCTGGCTGCTTTAATAAACTGAACCAGGGTGGAAAGAATGGCATCAGGCTCTCAAGAAAGAGAGTAGCTGCTCTCCAGGAAATTACGCACTTAGGTGGTGTATGTCCTGAATCAAGATTAGTTTATTCAGGGACATAATAAAATCTCCCACTGAGATTCCTTTACAAAATCCATGGAAAATTCATGATGTAACAACTACAGCTTCTTATTTGTTAGCCATTTCTTTCCACTGTACATTAGACAATGGTCACTTAACTCACACAGCAATTCCTGATGATATTACATTATTCTCACGACACTCGGTAAAACAAAAACTACAGTGGCTTATGCAGCAACATTTCTGTGCCTGTTTGAACAAAACCTATTCAAATAATCAAACACATACAAGGAACTACTGAAAAGCACAACTAAGGTAAAATGTATTAATAAATGTTTAATACTTATACTTTTTCTGGTCTTCTGAAACTAAGAACCAATTTAATTTTATCTGATATTAATTTTTTATAACCAGGTGGTAGGAAAGCTTTACTAATTCTGGGAGAGAAAAATCCTGCTTTACATGCCAACCATATGGTAACTCTTAAAGTTGCACCTATTAATTACAAACTATCTTAAAATTACAAAAGGGCAACTGAAACAACAGTAGCTTTCAACTATGTCTCAGTCCAAAATAATGGATTAATCTATATGTAGTCTTTAATTTTCACCCAGGGACATTCTAGCAGACTGTTGCAAAATCTTCACAGTAGGTAATCTATTTGGGCCTTGGAAAAAAAAAAATTAGTAGACTAAGCATTCATTTAAAGACGAAAGCCAGTCTTTACGATTCTACTTCCTTCAGAAAAAAAACACCAAAAATATCCCCCACTCCCCCCCAAGCAATTACTCAAACTCGCAGCTAACCGATTTGATGCAGACCTTGGCCATACCGATTTCACACAAACGAGAAGCAGCAAAGTAAACAATGAGCCGATGTATTATTTGTGCAGTAACGTGCTATTTGACTTGCGTTACTCCCCGGCGTAGAGGGACTCCCTTGCTGGAGAAAATATAGCAAAGAGTAAAGACAGCTTTACTGACCTGTGTGCTGCCGCCGATGCTTGGTGAGGGCATGACGTGTCCCACCGGCAAAGCCACAAAGGTCACAGAGGAACGACTTCTCGCCTGTTGCAACAATAAACAGATGAGGGACTGCGGAGGTCACAGATCATTAAAACATATCTATCAAGGCTTTCAGGGTTACTAATTCCTCCAATCAAATGTTTCCATGTAAATATGTCAAATGGGAATGAAATTACCACTGCGGTTTATTGACTGTGATAAAATCTGAAAAGCACCACTGAACATAATTACATACTTGTCAGACCCATAAAAATTAGCTTTATTATCAATGGAATGGTTTTGTACAACTTCATTTCTGTTAGATGTCTTCCAGATGGGGCTGCTTTATGCACTTGAACAGTTTTTATGCATATCCTGATTTTTTACAATTCCCATACATCTGGCCTTTCTGTGCTGAGTAAAGATTGCCTGGAAAAAAGTTAATATACTGTATATATGATTCTGCTTAAATAAAATATATTGAATTTACTAACAAATTAAGGGTACTGAGAAATTTTCAACAGACTAGATCAGTCATCTTTAGTTACCTCCTATTTATTAATAAGCATTAAATTATTTTCTTGAAAAAACAGATAAGCCCAGGCAACAATAAAAGCCACATTATTCAGTACCAGTGGCAATTCAGCACTGTTTATGTTTCTAAAGTTTTCATGAGATAAAGAAAACAGGTCTGGGGATTGCTACTGAAATTACAGCAGAACTCATATTGTTCGTCTTCAAATGATAATTCTTCATTCCAAACCTCTGGACCAATTTGAGAGATTCTGGCAAGCTCAGTACTCATTAGAAGTGTGTAAAT
>NW_010387970.1:86306-89987 GCF_000710305.1 Buceros rhinoceros silvestris | reverse complement strand
TTTTTTTTTTTTTTTTTTTTTTTTTTTTTTTTTAACAGAAGCTAGGATTTTGCCTTCTTTTCTATAAATACAGCCTATCACTTCACAGCAATAATTTTACTCGGTATATACTAACACGCACGGCAATCTGAGCCCAGGAAGGCCACATGGAAGGGCATTATGAATTAATAACGCTAACCTCAGATACAGACTCAACAATCTCAGATAAGCCTGAAATTTTAAAAATATATTTTTAAAAAGGAATTGCATTAGTCATTTGGAGCCAAGTTGTCTCCTTGCACAACAACGTGGCAGAGAGAGGGCTGGTGGGGCGATGATGCTGAATTCATTGAAACTAACAGTATCCTTCAAATTCTTCCCTGTGGGGAAGGAAATTTGGTTCCTACAAAAGACGGCTGGGTTAAGAGGTCGGGTGTCAAATTACCGAGTCCTCCTGTGAAGAGAGAGGGATGGAAACCTCCACACTGTTTATTCCCACGTTCCCGCTAACACACCGACTTTCTGGAAAAGCACAGCACCTCGGCTACCTTCGGATGCTGCTAATATAAGTAAGAGACCATCTCGTGAGCGGGAGCTCCCCAGAGAGCACCGTGGAGACCAGCCACCCTCAGCGGGACCCCGGGGGAACCCCAGCTCCCCGCCCCAGTTGCTGCAGCGCAGGAGTCCCAGGACCCCGTGCTACAGAGTGGAAAGCAATTCCTTCAAAGTTACCAAGGCAGCCTGAACCCTGCCTCTGAAATGGGATCATAAAACCGCTGATTAACATCCAGCAGGTAGCTAGGCTATGAAATGCCACCGGCACGTATTAATTTCAGAATAAAGCAAACGGTGTACTGTAATTTTCTGCACCCGAATCTGGTCATGAAAAGCAGACTGAAATTTTACAGAATTTTGGGCTTTTTTTACAGTTTGGTCCACTGATGAGAGCATCCCAAGAAAGGAAATATGGTGCAAAATAATATCAGTACCTCCTTTTAGGAGCCAGTTCTGGCCATCTTTGACTGTAATTGAATTAAAAAACCAAATCCAAACAAAACAGAAAAAGCAGAATGGAAACCCATCCTACTGATCGCACAAAGAATGCCTATGTGCAAAATGATGAAACAAAGTCTGATTTTTACTGCAAAATGTTTGTCAGTAATATTATTGCTGAGGTTATACATGATTGTTACAGAGATTTCTGCATTATCTCTTTGTTTTTTGGGGGGCGCTGGTTTTTCGGGTTTGTGGGCTTTTTATTTTTAATCAGGATCTTCAGCATGTAGCACTTCAATTCATCAAAATATCAAAGAAAAGGAATAGCAGGACTATACATAACGCTTAATTATAATTAAATATTAATTTAATTAATTAATCAATTTTAAGTATAAATCTTTCTAACTAGCTGTAATGCCTAACACCCTAGCATAAAATTCACACTTTAAAGTTAAATGCTGTTCCATGCCTACCAAGAAATTGTTCATCACCTATATATCGTCATAAATTAGCTCATGTTGTGTTTAACATCTAGGAGCAGACTCCACTACGGCCTGCAGCTTCAGACACTAATGAGGACACGGAGTACCCACAGCATCTTTGCAAGCTCATGGATTTACTGGGTAGTTTATATTTAGGCCTGTGGAATGGCTTTTTGAGCCACAGAGAAATGATTCAAAACCAACCAACAGCTTTAATTGATCCATCCTATAAAACGATTTGCCAGTTAAATATTCCTCAATCCTCTAGGTCAGATCTGGGAGCTCTCATGCAGGCAGGGCTGTAGAGGGAGTCGGTGAAGCTTTGGGTCTAAAAACATGAGACTGGAAGAGATCTGGCCCCTGCTCTTTAACCTCGGGAAAGGTGGTGATGCATTTGATTTTCTGCAACATTAATTTTCAGGCATATTAATGAATTAATTACCTTATTTGTGTATGTATCATGGTATATGCCCAAATACATACATCCACGCAAACACACAGAGAAAACTTCATCACCTGTGACTTTCAGTGCAACTGCCCCATATTTCTTAGCCCCGAAGCTTGATGTGGGTTGAAACCCTCGTATCTAGACATAATATTTCATTTGAAGTTACGGGCATGTATTGATACTTAGGTGTATTTTACATTCTTCTGGATATGCTTAACAGTTTTATCATTCCAACTTCAGAATCTGTGACTTTTTAACTTTTAGGAGAATGTAAAGGCAATATTTCACCTGCTGTACAGGGGGCTGATCTAACTTGCCATGTTTGTATGATAGCAGAACTGCAATAGAAAATGGTCCTTTTCTTAACAACTTGAATTAGTTTCAAGTGTGCCATTTTGCATTCAAATATAGAAAGACACGGAAACCAATCCTTTATTTTCTATTAGAAAACAGCCACTGTCCCCTATCTCTCATTATGGTGCAGACTACAAGACCTAACAACAAAAATCCATATTATTGATCTAGCCAAGTCTCCACAATTATTCTTTAGAAGGAAACGCCGACGATAAATTACATCTGCACTGGCTTTTCATCTGCTGTTCGATATAAGTGATCTCTCCGGGCAGGCTGGAGACCTTAAATCGTCAACACCCTTGTCAAAGAAGCTAAGGAGGCCTGGGCTTCCCACAAACAGCTCTGGAGGAACTTTTAACCTACAGTTTCAAGCTATAGTGCAGGTTTTTTACAAAATGGGGAAGAATCTGTTCAGGAATAACAAATAAATATTTTTATTTCCAGTGAAAACACTATACTTGATCTCTGTGAGAAAATGGCCAGGCTGTAAGTGCAGCACAATTTTTCCAAGTCTCTTTTTCACTTTCCCAACCACACACATGTCTAAGTTCCTAGAAGAGCTCAGATAATGTAATGTCAACCTTATACCGCTTTTCTTTATGTACTATAATTATATGAAGCCTAATAGAATTTCAAAATCTGCATTCCATACATTTATTTCTTCTGAAACCGATGTCACATATTGGCTGTATGAAAAATGATATTTACTGTTATTAGCACTGAATGGTATTTTTAAGGACTTCGGCATATTTCACAGGCACTTATTTTCTAGACACTGCACTTGTCACAGCTTAAATTTTATTTAACTTCAAACCTAGAATTAACAATGCCTGTTCCCTTGCTAAAGGTTCTGTATAACTTAAATCAATTAAATTTAAGCACATATTTTACAAAAATGCTCACTTGACCCATCTGAAATACATCACTAAATCTGATTTTTTTTTTTTAGTAATTATGGTTCTCTGAAGAAAATCAAGCCTGTATTTCAGAGAGTATTTTACTTGAGCATACAGTGCCACACACACACAAAGGCTGCAAGCAGAGAAAAGGATTCCTATTAAAAATAACAAGTGCTGAAGAGCTTATTACTTCTGCTGTTGCCTTTGCACCTGTACTCAGCTTCTTTACATAAAACCTGATTGTTTTCACTCGCCAGCAGCCCTATCCATCTTTTAATTGATAAGTGAAGGATTAGCGCAGACACTCCTAAGAGGATGGGTACTTCCACGTGTGTTTTACTTCACTGAAGCGATGAGTTGTGTTTGATTGACCATCTCAGCAGCTCAAATGACCCAAACTCAGATGTCAAACCCCCAATTTCAGGCCGTGGCGTGCTCTGCCCCTGCCCCAGCTGCTGTGGGGCGAGGACTGGAAGCGGAGGCAGGCACCCTCCATAAATGAATCGGATTTCCCAACTGGCAG
>NW_010387970.1:78824-83824 GCF_000710305.1 Buceros rhinoceros silvestris | reverse complement strand
GCTGAATTGAAAACAGACTTTCAAATTACTATATCACTTGATCACTGCTTAGTGGCACTAGCGAATGACAAATATAGCTAAATACTTCCAAATGCACAGTAAAAAAATATCATGTCCGTATATCTCCCTGACAGGTCTTCATGCATTTCACATTTCAAAAGCGTGACAGGGATCTTATTTCTAAGATAAATTCCCCTATCTACTTATTTCCTCGTGTATTTATTGTGGATCTAACCTTCTACTACAAGAAATAAATAAGCAGGTTAAGTAGATGCTATCTTTTAACAAATAGTTTCTCCAGACTGTATTACAACTTTATGAATGACAAAATAAATCCCTCATTTTTAAATCCACCAAGACATACATTTAACAGTATTGCACCTATTGAACCTCAATGTGTACTCTATTATTCACACACAATAAAAATGTTAAAATAACACTGAGAGTCTGTCTTTGAAGTGACAAAAGCCAGAAAAATCAGAATTAAAGCAGCAACTCCATCTCTAACTAACCCCTGTGTGTGCCTTTGGTAGTTGTCCAAATAGGGTTTCTGACCTTTCTTAAGCTACCTTTGTACTCTGCTGGTTTTTTTTTTCACCCCTTTTCTTTTTTCTCTTTGTCTTCTAAAATGGGGAAGGATAGAAAAAGATCACATGAGGCTTCAGTGACAATAGTGATTCCGATCTGTCTCAGGTTCAGAGACAGGAAAATTGCTTAGGGACTTCAATTTATCTATTTTTGTAAATAAACAATTGTTAAACTAACCAGCCACTTTTTTTTTTTTCTCAGTGTTTTTAGACTTGGGAGTATTTTACCAATTTCTATTGCTCACTTTCAACATTTGCAACAGAATTTCATGCAAGAATTACTGATCACAGTTTATGACAGTATGTTTATATCTTCGTATTTCTGTCGAATGGTCTTACCCAAGCACCCGGTATCAACAGTACTGCTGCTCATTTCCTGATGTTCTGCACCCACATGCAGTTAGTGAAGGCCCTTTTAATGATTTTCGTCAAAGAAGAGATCACCAGTTGTCACAAACTGGTTGGCAGCAGCAGCAGAGTGTGGTTTACAAGGCATGTAAACAGAAGTATCCACCTAGAGTTTAAGGAGAAATGGTTTCTTTCTCAGGGCTCCTGGTTCATCCACCACACAGGATGGCCCTGCTCTACAAGCATCATTCACTGGAGAAGACTTTTGCCCTTCAGAATACTTCTCACACAAAATTCTCTGATCAATATTTTTTTCCATTTTTGGAGAGTAACCCATATGCCTGGTTTAATTGTTAAATCCCAAATTTCCTCACAGAACAAGCAATAATGACAAAGAAAACGAATTCCAAATTTTTGAAAAATACACTTTTACACGACCCATCAATGGGTCCCACATAAATTTCTGCCACCAAGAATTTTCATTAAAAAATAACAGCTATCCTTTACACGAACCAGCAGAGCAATGGGGAAGTGCGTTGGATCTCAACATACTTTGCTGATGGCACAAGAAACCTAAAATACACCATGTCAAACTCACGTTTCTGGCTGAAAGCGGAAATCTACTACAATTCATCAGCTCTTCTGTCCCTCTATTATATGCTCTCTCTCCCTTCACTTACCTCTTCCTGATCCTGTGTTCAGTCACCTTTTTCTCAAAGTCCTCCATCATAGGGCCCATTTTTGCCATCTCCCTTGCTACTACCGAAAACCTCCTACGTACCAACCCAGCTTCCTACCCTTACTCTTAACCCGCAATGTTCACATTGACAAATTTATAGTCAGCCAACAAAGGGTATCTCTAAATAAATGAAAAATTAAATTTCGCTCATAAACACACTGTATGCATAAAATTAGCACATAGGAAGTGTCTGTGCTCTTTCCTCTTCATGAGACAATATATTTTTGGGGTATAGTTACTTAGGAACTGAGTACGACTGATGTTTTCCAATTTCACAATTTCTGCATCGGAAACCATATAGATCTTGGGCCCCTGAATTGTGACCGACAGCTGCACTTCCAGGGTGTGAACAACGGAAAACTAAGGGCGAGACGTGTTTTTTAAAACTTCATAGTAATTTTTCAGCATTGAATCCAGACACTTACTAATTCAGGTATTGCTGTACAAAGTCTACGCAAAAGATATTGATGATATAATTACAGTGATTCCATCACATCTTCCTAAGATCCACCAAAAATGCAAGCTTTCTAAACGATAGGTATGGAAAGGAAATACTCGTACCCTCAATAGTCTTGCAAGTAATCAGAGAGACTGCTACGGCAGTAGGATGGAAAGCTGTGCAACGTATCTGAAAGTGACACCGAACTGCGTGCCATTTCTGCAGATTATCAGAACCTTCAGTGGCAACCTCAAATCCAACAAGCGAATACAGACTTCTAAGTTCTTGAAGTTTGCAGCATTCATCTGGCTTTATTCTGGCGACTCACAACCCGCTGTCGCAATGTGTGTAAATTCTAAAACGCAATTTCACTGCTAAACTGTACCTGTTGTTAAGTGTTTAAAAATAAATAAGTAAATAGTGGAGTGGCAGGAAGTACCTAGCAAAGGACGGTCTGAAACGTGCACTTCTCCTCAGAAAACTACACTTGCCTGAAAGAATTGCATATTGATGCCTTGAAAACAAACGCACCTTGGAAAACCGAGCAATGTGTGAAGTGAGGTACCACGGCCGTGCAAAAAGCAAATCCACAAAGTATGGTCCATACAAATCCCATATTCAAAGGGTTTGAAAACTCGACTGCATCACATTCTGAGAAGACCCTCAAACCCAAGGCACCAAGGGGTTCTGCACTGATGGGTGCCCACGTTTCTTCAGCCCCGGGGGAAAAAGATGTTTTCACGCTGCCATCACCTCAGCTCTCACTCTTAAAGTAAGATTGTTCTGCCTGGCTTGTGCATCAGCAATAGGTTACGCACATAAAATTCTAACCTTTGCTTCAGCTTTAAAATCTCACCAATTTCCAATTTACCTGTCGGAACACAGTGGGCTGAATGCCCTGTGTCATCAAAGCGATAACAACTGGCCTGTTGCCTTCAGGGCAGCTGCACAGCAGAGGAGAACATAGGCCTGTAGCTACAGGTTGCTCAACAATTCCACCGGTGATATACAAGCTAGAAGAGCACACATCTTATTCTTCAGTCTCTCTTCTGACTCTGCAGTACATTTTGAGGTGAAATGCAGTCCAGTCAAAATTTAGTCTTGGTGCTTTCCCAAGCATTTATGCCTCTGAAAATAGCACGTTTTTCTGTGAGGTGGCAGCTGCAAATTTTACATCATTGCTTTTCAGAACAGAAGCACACTTTTTATATTCCAAATTAAAAACATCTTAAAACATAATCAAGTATAAACAAAGAAGGACTAAAGGTTACTTTCTGTAAGGAAAACAGCCTTACAAGACAGATGAAAGACATGATGCAACCACCAGAAACAGCCTCATGATTCCCATTTTATTCATTAAGGCATAATGGAAAGTTTTAAATTTATCATCTTCCACAGTGTTATAATATTCTGTCAATTTTGTAACATTAATCTTGCTGCAGAGCTTTTTATAACATCGAATCACTTAAAATAGTGTCACAGCCTACTGTTTAATGCACATAAAGGTATGTTTCATTAACACTACTCCATGAGTTTTTACTAGGACAAATATATAAAGTAGAAAAAACCGGAACATCTGTATATAATAGTAGTGATTCAAAAGCTTTTATACCAATAAAACCTACAGTTTCATTTGAATGCTTTTTTTCCTTTACCTAGAGGATCCTAGAACACAGTGCTGGAACAGACACCCTGGATTAACACAATCTAATGGAATGATGCTATAAAATGGACAATTTTTCTTGCAGTTCCATTACTTTTATCAGTTGCTCTCCATCATTAATCTCTCAGTTGTGACTATAGTGCTTGTGACAGTGCTTTTACCTAAGAAAAGCTTAGTCTGACCACAAACGATTCTGGATAAATTTATCCACATTCTGGAAAATTTCATAGATTTCTATTAGATTCTGGGGGAAAAAAAAAATATGGAAGATTTTGAAATCTACAGAAGAAAATAAATCACTTGACCAAATGCTCTTCAGAGTATTTTACATAAGTACCAGGAGCTCATGGCATTCAGGCAGAGGCAGAGACAGAATTTAATACAGCCTATAAATTAGACCGAATGGGACTCATCCAGATGTTTGTAAATACAGCTCTTTTATTTCCAAGAGTATTATACATTGTACTGGAATTCAGAAGATGGGATTCAAACCACTAGGATCTTCATGACTGTACACGTAGCTTCTGCTATCAAATGTCTGCACATTTTTAAGGAAAGAGAGATGCAACTACCTTGAGATCCAAAGGTTCCATTAGGATGACTTACATCCTCAGGACATCTCAAAGACACATATAATTAAAGTAAAATTTGTTAGAAATGTCTTTTTATTTCATTTTTAATTGAACCAGTACCCATCTTCAAGGATATTTGAAATTTCCTTCAATAGCTTTTGAAAATAGAAGGGAAATCAAGATAAACACATATTTGAACTCAAAACTATTGGCATCTTGATACCAGTGGTTGTCTCCTGTTTCATGAAGAGAAAATAGTTCCTATGTTTTATCAATGCTTTTGGTATTTGCTGTCAATTATTATTTTATTTTCTTAATTTATTGCGGAAGTCTGGCAGGTCTCCAGCACAGCACTAGTAGCTCACAGCAGAATAGCAACACCGACAGTGACTTGTGTCACTAGAATGAATAAAACCCGATAGCCGATACAATCATGCACAGAGCAGCGGATGCATACTTGCAGGAGCAGACTGTTAAGAGAGAGCTGGATATGAAGTTCATAGCTCAAGCCTCGAATGAGTTTCTCCAAGAAGTTTCCTCTTCAGGATGGACATCTAACTAGGTCTAAGAGTCAAATTACATTGTAGTGTAATCAAATTAAACACTTGCAAAAAAAAAAAAAAAAAAAAACCAAAACCCCTCAAACTCTCCC
>NW_010387970.1:68422-78797 GCF_000710305.1 Buceros rhinoceros silvestris | reverse complement strand
TAAACACCTGCAAAAAAAAAAAAAAAAACAAAACCAAAACCCCTCAAACTCTACCAGACCTGAGTAGACAATTTTCCATCTTCCAGACTTCTCACTACCCCTATGTTCAAGCTTATGTAATTTTAACCCACAAATAAAACTCATCTCTGTATATTCATCAAGTGCTGGAGAAGAGCAGCATTTCTTTGCAGATTTGCAATCAGCTACTTTGGCAGTTCTCACATTCCTCTTTTTTTTTTTTTTTTTACCATGTTGAAATCTTCTATCCTTTGCTTTATAGCCTATCAAAAAAAAACCCCAGCGCATAATGACTGGAAACCAGCAGTTACTCTTACTCTGACCCACAATTAATTTCCAATGTAATTAAAACCTTTATTAAAATTATATTTTTTAAAACTCTAGAGGTCTCTCTAAAGTGATAAAAACTACTCTTTTGCTTAACAAAACAAAGGGAACGGAATGAGTTTAATTTAGGTCACAGTGACATCAGAGAGGTTTATTTATTGCCAGCTTTGTTGCATCCAACAAAGCTTTAATCTGTGACATGCTGCAGCTTGTAAAACAGCAAAGTGGTATGGTATCAGAGAAACTACACCATGCCATACATTTCTAAAAATGTCAAGCACATTGCACTCGGCAACATCATCAAGAAGAAAGAGAAGGGATTTTGTGGGGTTGTTGTTTGTGTTTTCAGTTTACATTTACAGCTGAAACATCTTTTGAAAATTCCTATAAAGATTTCACATACAGAGAGACAGCTGGGTTTATGTAGCCAGAGATGATGGGAGTACAATGCTTTTATGAAGCTGAAAATCAGGGCAGACCTTAGGCTTTACGAAGGAAAAGGGTGAGAATCAAGGCTTGCTTCCATGAATCACAGAGCTCATCATACAGATACACCTCGGTAGGGTGAGAAAATCGGA
Source organism: Buceros rhinoceros silvestris (assembly GCF_000710305.1). Taxonomy (NCBI): domain Eukaryota; kingdom Metazoa; phylum Chordata; class Aves; order Bucerotiformes; family Bucerotidae; genus Buceros; species Buceros rhinoceros. The sequence continues at coordinate 77,874 of NW_010387970.1, read as the reverse complement.
AGATTTCAGCACATACAGGCCAAGGATTATTTTGCCTGTTCAAGTCATGGTTTCACCAGGTATTCCTGGAATCAAAGGAGCGCAGTGCCTAAGGCCACTGTGGGTCTCGGGTACCAAAACCCCCCTGGAATCCAGCCACGTCTGGCTGAACCCCTGCAACTCTAAGTCTTTCAGGAGGACCTTGGGAAGTGCTAAGCCACTGCAGAAAGATTAACAGAGCCTGGAGAACTACAGTGGCCTGACAGGCGTGTGGCTGATGAGAACGTGGCTGAGAGTAAGGCTTTAACAACTGTGCCGCTTGTCTGAAAAGAAGGTTCCTCTTAATTTTAACCAAAGGCATATTGGGAAGTATACGTATTTGTAGTTCAGCTACTACTTAATTACATTTAACATATGTTCCCATGCTTCAGCCTTCTGAAAGTATCAGACTTACTCAAATCCACATGCCAGAGACAGTCTGTATCTGGTGGTTAATTTAACCTGAGTTCAGCTACCAGTGTGAAAAGTTCACCTGCCTGTGAGAAGCCCAGATTTCCCCGCTTGTTGGTAAACCTCGCCAGCACGCTCTAATTCTAACAGAGAGTCATTTGCAATATAACCCTGTGCTGCCACACTGATGCACAGACAAATAAAGACTTTGATTTTGACAACGGCACTTTGAAGGTATTTTCTAAATAAAAAAAATAAAAGCATAGTTTCACCACTATCCCAACTATTAAAAATTAATTTACTATGGATGCATGGTTAGTGTATTTCTTCAAATTGATGAGAAATGAGAGCAAATTTCCTTAGAGCTAGAACAGAAAATGTCTTAAATACAGAACCCCCATCTGTTTTGTGTGGTTTTTTTGTTGTTTTTTCTTTTATATCAAACTGTTCAGTCAAATAACTATTTTACAGGAAAAAAGATTAAAACTTAGATTTAAAAATGTAGTTCTTATTCAGTTAGCACTTATTTTTTTAAAAAAATGCTGTTTTTAATTTATTTTCACATGAAATCATATTGAATAATATAAACCTGTCATTTGTAACAAAATTCAAAAAGAAAACCAGAAAATCCCCTAAAGGAAAAAAAAAAAAGGACTATATGCTGAAAATAACAAATCGCAGACTTGCTGAAAATTTAAAGCCAGAAAAAATGGTAATATTCGTTTTATTTCTTGTCTGCAATTGATAACTCACTACAAATCAGTTTTGCAAAGTTACTTATTTTGCTATTGTATTTAGATAAATATCGGTACAGTCTTATCAGAGAACGACTGCTGGTTTGTGATTTTAATAGGTTCTCAGAATAAGAGTTCACAGTTGTCACAGCAGAGCAATAGCAACTTACAGTATGATTTTACTGACATCAGTAAAATATCAGACAAACTCAGTCTGACTCAAATCAGCTATAAGCACTATTTTTTTCTAAACCTAATATTATTATAATGCGATTTTTCATTATTAGTCCAATTCAAGTTGTATTGAAGTCAATGAGATTATACTGAGTTCTGTAAGTATTAGATCAGGCTCTGTGATGATGCTACAGCTACAACAAAACGAGTCTTGTCAAAAGGACTAGGATAAAGTACATCAAGCTTATACCATTAACAAACTATTAGTTCATTAAAAACGGACTTTCCAGATTCTGGTTTACTTTTCATCTGTTTGTTTATTGTATCTCAGCTGGTATAATCAAAATAACTGTTCATTTTCATTTTCCGTGAGCTGTTTCAGTCACTTTCATTTTCATGGGTTCGTCCACTGGCACAATATTCACAACTGTTTGCCAACATTACTGGAAGATGTTTAAACCCAAGTAAAAGATACACCTCATAATTTTGCTTATGGTGCAGCAAGGGGAGGACTGATATTGAAGCTAAAGGATTTTGCAGTACTAATACAAAATTTCCAGTTTAAGCAGGAAACTTGGTTTTGTAAGATTTTTCTTTTGATTTCTTTGCGATTTAGCCAAAATACCACAGCACTCAGTTGGCTGAAAATGCTGAATTAGGTTGACTCAATATTATTTGTGATAATGGTGGAACCCCAGTACAGCGAGTGATTCTAAGATTGATCTAATTGTTTTAATATAACATGCAAAATGTTGCACATGTGGAATTTAAGAATTGAGAGCAAAGAGGAATATTGTATGTCTGAGAAAATAATGAAAATCCAGCTAAAATTCATGGTCTTTTTAATATCACACATTTTGCTAAAATGCCAAGTGATATTCAGAGTGCTGTGGTGAGTCTTAAATCATATATATACTGTCTACTGTAAAAACTGCACATTCAAAAATAATTAAAGCCAATATGTCTAAACTACAACACACAAACTGATGTACAATCTCATTAAAAATATACTGAGATTTCTGCAGAAAGCATCCCAGGATTCAACAGGAAAAATGTCTATTTGGGAGTATTATAAAGTATTTATCACTATTTTAATGTAATGTTTATCACTAATGTGCCAGCAGAAGCTTTCTTCTCAGAAGGTTAACTCTCTGAAATTAAACAAAAATTAGCACATGGAAAGTGCTTAATTGTTGTTCTCTTCCTATTTTTAAATGGAGGAGGTGCATAACGTTACCCAGATACGCATGTATTTTTAATTAAGATAGTATCATTGGAGGTTGTGATTCCTAAGCCAATTTACCATTTCAAACCGCATTTCTCCTTCTAAATATAAACACAAATGGATCAGAGCATTGTTGTACAAATCCTTATGCTTTTAACAGCTGTTCATTTATGGTCTCTATCAATTTGGAAACAATAGGAACATGAACAATTGACTTTATGCACAGAAACTTTTCTTCTGCCAGGTATGTTCCCCTCATCGGTCATGTTTCTATTACGTCTTACCTTCTTATGACCTGGAGGTTCATTTTCTTAAGCTCCTTCCAACAAATTCTAAAGAAGTTTCATTATTATTTTTAAATAATTGGCATTACCTACTTAAAAAAAAAAAAATATGTGGAACAGAAATTGCAGGAACTTGGAAGTCTAAGATCCAAAGAAGTGTTTCCATTTTGCATGGTTTCACCCTAAATCTTCAGATTGACAAAACAGTAGATTTTCAGTACAGCAGATTATTTTTATTAAAATACATTATAGATGTATTTCAATCATATTTTATTACCCTTTAAAATTAAATGAAATTGGAAGATTTAGGAGATTAAATGCCATTTAAAAAGATTAGATTATCTTTCCTATTACAGCATAGTTTTATTTCTAAGTTTTCTTTTCAGTCTGTCCATACCAAAATATGCCCTTGCCTGCAACAAAAAAGTATTTGGTAAATTTAGATCCTGGTCTGCCTATTATCAGCTACCAAATAACTCTGAAACCACTCTTGAAGAATAACTGCCATGACATAAATACTGTAGAGCCAACCATAGTTGATCTAAAAAGGAGGATATTTTTTCCATGTCAGGTCTGGTCTGATGAATCATCAGGCAAATGACAGCACCATCAGTGACAGACCATTACCAGTCCTTAAAAATTTAGTGAAGAAACAATTCTCATTCTCAAACATGGTGGCAGTGAAACTAATACAAATACCCAGAACACATGAACAGGTTTTTCTGCTACTCCATGGCATTAATCTGAGTATTTCTCCATTCGGGAAGACTGCTCAGCTACTGCTAATAAAATACCAAATTTTGAATATAAAATAGTGAATTTTGAAGGACTCTTATTTCTAGACATTTTTGCAAGCCGTGAGGCTGGGGGTGCTACACTCACTTGCTCTTCATATAGTTATCCCAGGGTGCTGTCTGCTCTTTTAGCTGGAAGCAAACCTTTAGTAAATTCCTATTTATCTGCTTGCCAATCAAGGAGTGAATGACTGACAGTAACAGAGCCTTATCTAGGACTCCTGTCTGTGGTGCATTCTGCTAAATGATGTCATCGTCTAGCAAAAGAAAATAAGCAGATTATTACAGTGACTAGAAGCAAACTAAACATTTGGATTTTTGCATGGACAGATTTACACACTGTCTGTCAGATAAAGCACAGTTTGCCTGCTGCTTACACAACAAGAATGTGCCTGACAGCTTCTTCCCAGCTTTAGTATCTGATTACATAAATAGGCCATTCCCCACCATTCCTAAAGACTGACAGTCTGTCTTAGTTTAAAGAGCAATTTCTGACTATCAGCCTTTCTGTCGTGCACACGAGGATGATTATCATCAGGGCACTTCCTGGAGGTCCAATCAGTTGGTTTTTCTCTTGAACTCAGGATGTTACAAAACTTGTAGCCACAGAAATATTAAGAAAATGAAAAATTCTTCAGTAAAAATTTATCAGCAGTGACCCAAAACTTACATACCCCATCACAGTGAAAACTCTCACTGACTTCTTTGACAATTTAGATACAGATTTTAGGTGACTGCTATTTTCAAGGAAGACAATGACCACATCCAAGAAAAAAAAAAGTCTTGAAAGAAAAGAAAGATAAAACAAACTGAAAAAATAATTAAGAAACGGAACAAATATGCACAAGTAACAGCTAAGTACTTCTCCAACCCCCCCTCCCAAAAGGCACTTTTTTCATGAGTTGTCCCAGTCTGCAGTTGCTCTCCCAAACTACTCTTGAAAACTGTCACATAAACCATCTTCATAACCTTCTGTACGTTTTTGTATTAGCTGCACAATTGTGAGACTTTTAAAATAATTCTGCTTTTCCAAATCATTCCTCAATAAAACTATGTTTTAAATTAGATGCATTTTACTCTTGCTAGCTGACTCAAACATTTTAAAGGTATGAGCATGTAAAAGACATGCCATTTTTCACAGCTAAATGTATGCAGGTGTTAATGAACTTATTTAAAAAATGGTTCTGAGCTCTGAAAAGGGTAAACACATAATAACTCTGCTGTTTACAATGGTAAACAATTGGAAGTCATAACCACAATATTGTTCCGAGTTATTTCAGCTATAACTTGCAAGGCTTCATAGCCAGACAAACCAGATGAAATATGTTGCTGCAGGTCTGCTCTGATGGATCCCTCTGAAATATCCACATTATTGCTTTTATTTTATTATGTACCACACTTCATAACTGTACACAGCAGAGTACAATAAAAACTGCACTACACTCCTTTAAGTACTTATTAAATAGGTCAAAAAGTTACCATAACAAATAACTTGCTCTACTCAGGGTCCATTAATAACACATCTTGTTGGAACTCCAAAACAAACACGGGGGGGAAAAGAACAGCAGAGAACGGGCGATTATTGGGTGCTACTGCTTAACGGTAAAGACTGTGGTATTATTAATCACAGCATTACTCAGTTAATTGCTGTTCTAAAATACTAGAATTGATACAAGATGGAAAATTGTGTTATAGCCAGGTTTGGGGGGGAGATGAAGGGAGGGAGAGCTTTTTGATCCTCCGTGTAAGTCCATCTATTTGAGAAGGGAAGAAACACCACAAAGCCTCGTGCTTTGCTCCTGTTAGCAGCCATGAGATCTCGGATTGTGATTCACCTGCACAAACTGTTTTCCCCCTCACAGTAACATTCTTAAAACACCAATTTCCCGATCTAGGCAGAAGACTGGAAAGGAGAAAAACAGCAGACCCTGGCAGCAGACACGGCTGTGAGAGAGCTGGAGATACACAAGAGGCTGCCTCAAGGCGCGGGAGCTGCCGTCGGCAGACACTGCAGAGGGGCAGGAAGAGACAGCGGCCAGATGAGCGAAGGGAATCGGGAGGCGAAAGGGAAACAAGATCCCCGAGGTACACGGAAACATGGAGTGGACTGAAACAAAGGAAGGAAAGCATCGTGAACCAGAACGCGGACTGGTCTGGGGAGCCCTCGTGGGGGAAGGCCGAAGTACTCCTGGCACGTGCCAGGTGCCCATGACACCTGGAGCGCTGAAGGCAGCCAGGAGCAGGCGCGAGAGCTGCTGTTCAGGTGTGGATGTGCAGGCAGTAATCCAGATTTTATTGGGGAGGCTGGAGAGGCAAAGACAGATCTAGAGAGTCCTGAAGAACTGGCAATAAGCAGATTTACTGAGGGTTGAGAAGTGGGAGAAGGAGAGTTCATGGTCAGGGAAAGATGTAAGGTTATGGCCGGTAGAGACAAGCGGAAGGTCTGGGTGAGGAGAGAGAAAAGATGGAGCTATGCTTGAGGATGCTATTCTTGCTCAAAGGGACCTAGTCTGTCTTACATAAAACATAAAAGACTCTTGCAGAACAAAAAATAAATAAACGCACATAACGGTGCCACAAAACAGACACATCGATAGAAAGAGAATTTAAAACATGAGGTATATACAGCAGACGTTATGTTACACTTGGTCAAACTGATTGAACTGAAAGAAACTGAAGCCCTTGATGACCTCATTATTTTAGTCTTGTTAACTGATGGAGTAAAGACTCGGTGCTATAGTATTTGAAAGTTTAATTGGAAAAAAGAAAAGAAAAGCTTGAAGCCTGTGGAACTGAAAAAAGCTCCAGGTTTTTTTTTGTTTTTTTTTTTCAGCAGCTGAGATGTATATGCTGATTGCCACTGTTACTTTTCAGGAGCATAAGCAATGCAGAATCTGGTACTTCTTTTGCTGACTTCAAATACCTATCTGCCATTTAAAGTGATGGGGAAACAGACACAATAGGAAGGTTTTTGTTGTTTTTTTGTGGCAAGTCTAGTTTCTAAGAAGTTTTAGTTGCTAAAAAGTATCCTAATCATCTATATCTGAAACTGATTACAAAAAAAAAAAGAGAAAAAAATCAGCAAAATGAAACAAATTGCTCATAAATCACATTAATAAGTGGGGTTTTAACTATCTGTAGCATGTAGAATATTAACATCTGATGTGCCTATGAATAGTCATTCCTACTAGTATACATTAAATGTTGTAATTGGTTTAAATCAGCATGGGCCATCTGTCTTTAATACTCTTATTACAAGGCAGTAAGCAGAGAACTATTAGAGCTGCAGTATAAGCTGTAAGATCTTTACCCGTTCTTAAATCATTTAAAAATAATGAGAGCTTTAGCCTTTATCTAATTAACGAGTGCCTTCTTTGAATTAGAAAAACTGTATCATTTAGCCCACGGTTGTTTAGTAAATTGGCTTGGTGGCATGTAAGCTAATGCAGGGTAGCAGTTGCAGTGTCTTGTTCCTGGCTTCTTATTACTTGAATTATAATTCAATGATCACCTTAGATCATGGGCTATTCATAAATCAGAAGCCTGACATCAGATGAAAAATTGTATTAATATATGAAACTTATTATATAGTACAAACTGCTCTCTTGATAAATTACATTGTTCAGCCTTGACAATGATTGCATTTAAAACATTATTCCTGTTTGCTGTTTTACAGACTGAAACCTCTTCATGAAAAATTTACAATGCTCCTCTGTGTTTTGGAGTCAGAGGGCAATAGAAGCAAATGGCAGACATAACACCATACTTTAGATTTGCTGGCAGCAGCAGCGGACAGAAAACACTCTTAAGTGTAGCAAAAAACCCCCCTCAGCAGCATTCTTAGTATCTGCATTTCCAGCCTTATGAAGATACTAATTGTCCTCTGCAGCAGAAGCACAGTAAATAATGAAATTTTAATTTCGGCTTTCTGGATTGCTTTCTTCTCCTATATAGGTGCATGTTTCACAGAAATTTATAGCTTTAGAGGAAAAAATAAAGGGGCAAACCCATGAAGTTTAATTTGAATTGAGGCCGAGCTCCTTAGATGATGCGTTATGACAAATGCTTTTTGCCAAGGCTGACTGGGTTACTCATGCTGTAGTTCCATATTATTTACATTAATTACATGAAGGCTGCTTTGTTAATGGTACATTCTGGTGTGGGTCGCAGCATGATATGCTAATGATCTAAGAAAAATCTGCATCTCCAATATTTATGATAATTTGGAAGAGGAAACAGGATTGCCTTTATTTCTCTTTCTTCAACAGAATAAAACAAGCAGTATAGAAACAATTGTATTCACAGATTGGGGGGAAAAAAGTTCTAATCAAGCCGACATTTAGGTGTTATAAATGCAGAAGAATAATTTATTGTTTGGGATCTTGTCAGACCCTCTGACAAAGTGATAATACAGCATTTCTCCAGATTTCTTACACTAAGGCAGCTGTATCAAACTGAATTATAAGGAATCTTAATGTGAATTAAAACTCAAATTTTCTTCTTGCTTCTTCTTGTAACATTTCCTCACATCAGTAGCAAATATACAGCAATACATTTAATTCTGGCCATGTTCAAGTTTATGAAATGGAAGAATATTACTATATCATCAGATATCACTTCAGGGGGAAAAAGGCTGCTACAGTCTTTCTGTTCATCTTGAGGTCTTATTAAGCCAGATAAAATCCAAGAGAAGATTATAATATAACATTGCATTTTGTATCCAAATATTGCAAAAACAAATATTAAAAGTGGCATGATTTTTTGGTTTTCATCTTTCTCTCCTACACAGAAAATCAAAATAGAACCAGAAAAAAAAAAATCTCCTCATAAAGTTAAAAAAAAAAAATCTTATTCATCAAGGGTGCTTCTTGGTTCGGTGTACAAGCTGTAAACCGAGCCACAGGGACTTGTGGAACGCTCCTATGCAACAGAAATTAAACAAAAGACTTATTCCAAGAAGTCTCTTCCCTTTAAATATGCCTTTGTACGTTATCTCAAACAAATGAACTGGAGTGCCAGTTTGTCTTTCCTGGATATGAGGCATTACAAGAGCACGAGCAATCTACATTTGCTCTGATATGAGACTTTCCCTCTCAATTACCTCTCTGCAGCCTCAATGGGAGCATTGCTGTGAGAAGCAGCTACCTTTGTTTTAAAGACTGACTTGACAACACTTTGAGAAAGCCAGTAGGATTATTACCATCTCAATCAGTCATGTGATTGTGAATTTTACACTTGGAATACCAAGCACTGGTTTGTACTTGAGTTCAGCTTTATAGACAGCTACTTATCTCTAATTACAAACCAAGCTGATTTTAATAACAGTGTTATTTGTCTGAAGTGAAGATCATAAAAGCAACCACATGTGTTTGGCCTCCATTTGGGCACTAATTTATCTTTTTTTTCAGCTGAAATTAGAAAAAAACCTAACAGGTAATATTAAATCTGATTGACTGTCATGTGCTGACCTTAGCATGCAGTAGGGCAACGATGCTGCAAGTGCTTAGCTACAAGACACCACGTAGCCTTCCTTCACAGCTCCACTTCAATCCTCCTAATGTCCTGTGGCAATGCCACAAATTTCATCATCTTTGGAAGGTGGGTGAACAACGTGCTAGGTAGCGTTAGAGGATACACCTTGAGTTCTGTATTAAAGACTCCTGATGCCAAATTTCTCAAAAACCAAGTTTCATTCTCTAGCAATTGAGCAATTCTGAATCCTCCGCATGTACAAACCAAATGATCTTCTTGCCAGACAAGATCAGTGGCTGGGCGAGGAGGGATTGAAAACTCTTTCTGATGAAATAAGGGA
>NW_010387970.1:34547-68336 GCF_000710305.1 Buceros rhinoceros silvestris | reverse complement strand
CACTCTTTCTGATGAAATAAGGTATCTGTTTTAGAACAACTTCACACTGGCATGTGCACTAATGTCTTTACACTTGCCTGCTACCACCGTGACCTGAAATTTCCAAGGACCACAGCTGGATACAGAGGAAGAACTTGGCGGCATTAATCTTCCAGTCCTATTTCAATCTCTCTGTGCTATTCTTGTGGTAAAAAAGAAGCGTGAAGCACTGCTTTTAATCACAAAATAATGAAAAAGTAGCCTCCATAAAGACAAACTTGTGTGTTGCAGCATCACTACCAGCTCCACCTGGCTGTTTCAAAGATTAGAGCACCTGATATGCTTTGCCTCTAACAACCTCCATCCATCTAATTCTTTTGCAAAGAGATGGTAGTTTCATATTCTGCCCTACTGGATTACGGAAGCAAAGCTTACAAAAAAACAACCCTTACATTTCTGTCACTTAACTGCATCAGACTGTTACACCTAGCATCTGACCTGAAATCAAGGTGCCCAGCTGCTCAAAGACAAAGCAGCACACCGATTAGTCCTGAAAGTTAAGGAATAAGCTAACTTACGACAGCACTTTTATTCATAAAAGATGCTTCCATTTTTCTAGGAATTCTTCCTCCCGAGTATTGACTACATCAGGCTCTGCATAACTTATAACATCTCTAATGTTGACTTCTAAAGCTAAACATGACTACAGCTTAAATAAAGGTTTTATTGTACCACTTTGAGAAAGTTCAACAAAGATTTCTTTCTGTGGAATCACAGCTCAGAAAAGAAAATAAAAATGCCAAAACCAGAACAAGTTCTCAACTGTACACAATCCACAAGACCAGGGTCTAAGCTGCATAAGACAGAGCAATTGTCCAGTGGCTTCCATTCTTTTATTAATAAAGTCCAAGTCCTTGTCTTGATATTTTAAAACCATCAGTACATTGCCCCTTTCCAACTTTTCGTAACAGCGGCCCACCCTGACAATTGTAAAATAGAATTTTAGAACCACAGGGCAGCAGGACACTGTAGACACACTGTATTTTGCAAAGAGCTGAACAGCTCCACTGAACATATTTCCACATGCAAATTCTTTGTATTAGCTTTTTCCTCGGACATTTTTTTGTACAGAGTTAGAGGGGTTACAAAAAGGAAAGCAGCAAATAGGCACCCAGAAAAACTGTTCCTTTCTCCCAAAATGGCAAACATAAGCTACTTAAACTACTACAAAGCAAAGACATGTTTTGGTTTTTCTATTTACAAATTTTTTATTTTCCTGCATATAACCCATAACACAAGAAAATGAACTGTCAGGTAACCAAAACTAAAGGCTTTTCCTAAAGAGGCAAAAGGCTCTTGCAGGCAGGAGGTAAAGCATTGGGGCCAAGAGGTGATCCTGGTAGAGCAGGTTTGCAAGTTCCTATCACGCAGTATTGATGTGGAATTGTACGTTCAGGTTTTGTACTCTGGGTTTATTTCCTCCTCAGGTATAGCTTCTGTATGTGGAAGTATAATATCGACAGGTGATATCTGATATCTGAATATTCAGATTGGTGACAGAGAATTATCCGTGACTACCCAAACAAATTAAAAGCAAAACCCCAAGTATCTTCGTATTGGCCAGATACTGGTGTAGATGTAGAACTTCAGAAAATGTAAGAATTCTCTTTTCCAAACCATAGACCACCACCTAGCTCAGTAGAAGCAACCTGTGAAGTTGCACTGTAACTTCCTTTTCATGCATTTTAGTTGTATGAATTCATAATGAAGTTACATTACATCAAGCTATAATAGCTGAAATAGCAGCATAAGGTATACTATTATTGCTACAGGAACTACCATGAAAACACTGTTAATTCAGATTTAAGAACTACATCAGAAAAAAAATATTGAAAACATTCTACGAGGAAGTCCTTATGTAGATCCATTTTTAGCCAAGCTGACCACAGAGTTTGAATATCTTGTCAGATACTACTTCTTTTAAATATAGCCAATAAGACATAGATTTACTTACAAACTAACCTGACTCAGAGAAAAAAAAAGGACATAAAGCTCAGCATCATATAACATCATCAAGAAAAAAGCATGTTGAATACAAAACAGGACTGTATTAGATAAGGCACTATAGTGAGAAACCTGTGAGAAGAACAAATAGAACAGAAGTCAAGTATCAGTTCAAATATTGGAGAATTGTAAGATCACAAGGCTGTGAAGCTTTTGAAGTTGAATGACTAACAGATGTACAAACTACTTTGACATATGTAGCAATCCCCACAATTTTATGACTCCAGTTAAAAAAAATACTGGTATGGACATGATACTGTTGTTTTATATGATCATTCATAGTCATTAAAGATATCTGACCAAAAAAAAATTAATATATTACATTTTTGGGGTCAAGTAAAAAAGGATTGTGATCAAGTCTACCTGAAAGTAAAGCCATTTCTGTAAAAAGCTGGAAGTGTGGACGGTTGAAGCAAGCATGGAATTTCACAAAGTCAGCCAAAGGACGGCAGAGAAGACCAGCTCTGAAAGTAGTAACTAAAAACATGTGATACCAGGAAGTCAGTAACTGTCAGATCTGCAGCACACATAGCCAGAGGGGGAGACTTGGTACGTCCTATCCAAACATTGATCTAAGCCAAAAGTTAGGAACAAGAGGACAGTGCCCGGAGTCATGGACACATTCTGTGTGCTCCACCCAATGTTTTCTCAGATCACAGACCAAAACCCAGCAGAACAACTGATAGAACTACCAGGATTGGTTCAACATGTTGTTCCTGAAACAAATACATCCAGGAGAGAAAGCCTGAGCAGCAGTGTTGTCACCTGGCTAGCATGAGCAGCCCCTGCCTGATAATCGCTTCAGTCTTGTCACTGACAATCACCCTATTAATGCTGTCTTTTAAAATCTATCTAGGGAGACTGATACAAAACCCAAAAAGAGCTTAGGAATACAGCTGTCATAACACTATGAGTGAATCACACGAACAAACTCTTTGTTTCAAGAAACTGGTTATTGCAACCGTGAAAATGAGCAGAACCTACCCTGATGTCAGCTCTCGCAAATGAGCAGGGAAACATTCCCTGCACACATACTTCCAACCCAAGGGAGTTGGTAAACTGAATTAAGTATTTTCCAGGGACAACAGACCCCAGCTAAAACTTCCTGAAATTCTCACCTGCTTGGAATTCCTACTAGGAAGTTGAGCTGCAAGTATCCCCCAGGTCAAATCATTAAAGGAACTGAAATACTAAAGCAAGAGGAATTCATTGCACTGATTAAACCAGTATTCCTACTTTACTAAACTAGTACCAGGAGACTGGAACAGCTTATTAACAACTAAAACCTGAACTTTATTATTAATAAATTATTACCTTATTAGCAACAAAGATACAAAAAGCACGCAATGTTTTCAAAAGCTCAGTGTGAAAAATCCCATTCATGATGGAAAGAACTCGTATGGTCTTGAACAAAATCAAAGCAAAGCTTGAGTTGGTAATAACATTATAACCATTAGAAGCTCTGATTACAAAGGCATTAAAACTTATGGCTGGCCAAATACTAGATAAATTAGGTATCTTCTAATTTATGATTTTCATTTTAGGTTTTAAATGTGTACATGATAGAGTTAGGTACCTACAAGAGACAATGCTCTAGTACATCTTAGAAAAGTGATTTTCAGCTGCTGAACTACCACTAATTGAAAATTGAGCAACTAAATAGTATTTTTTCAAACTCATTGTACAAGCACTTGGTTAAACTTACATGATCAGCCCCATGATATTGCTGGCATGCACCACTGATAGGAAGGAAGTGAAGAGCAGCATAAGGAATGAGACTTTGTATTGACATTGAAATAACCTACTTGGACCACAAAAATAAAAATCTGCTTTTGATAACCTCAAGGTAGCCAGATTCATTATTCCTTGATGACTGCAATGCCATATGTTGATTTACATTTCTGATACTGTCTGAACTATTTTCTGATATTACTACGTTTTGTCTAATTTCTTAACTGCTTTATCCAATACAATTGATGCAACCACAATGTTCGTCCACTGTGTGTATGAGCTAAGACATGCAGATTCAAAAAAAACCGAAAAAGCTAGGAGAAATCCTTAGTTAAATTAGTTAACTATTGCATGTTTTATAATGGGCCCACACAGTTCATCACCATTGATATAAGTGTTCACTGATTGCGAGTTAAAGCTTGTACGACAATTATTCACACCCTGATGGAAGTTCCTGCCGAAATTCAGTGATGTCTGGGGTTAGTTTAATCAAACAAAGGTTAAGATAAAGGTTTATTTCTTTAGTAATAAAGAATCCTCACCATCTACAACAGCACATATAGAAAATAAATTTTGCTCCCTTGGGCACGAATACCTCCGCTCAATGAACAATAGCTTTCACTCTGCTAATTGGAGAACGGAGAGGTAAAGGTCATGTGTAAAAACAATAGGGGATATAAAAATAATGCAAACTAAGGAAATTACAGCATTTTCCAATTGTCAGCGTGACAGCTACCAGTGAGAAATAAGGACATCAGATACATGTGCCCCACTGTGCAGGCTGGGTAACAAGACAGCCTGCACTCCAGCGTGCTGGCAGGCTGTAAACACGTACTCCTTTCTAGGGACAACGGGGCTATGCCCCAACAAAAGTAATAATCTCCCTAGAATTATGTTGACCTGGAATTTAACCAATCATTTCAATAGGAGGAAACAGAAAGAGGGAGGAAAGGACGAGAACAGAAAAAAGAGACTTTAAGTCACTGAAGTGCAACTGTTCTTGTGATCTGAGCAAATGAATTTTCATTTTTTTTTTAAGTTCTTGTTCATATTTAAGTATTACCTTGCTCAGCAGTTTGGTTGGGTGAAAAGAGCGTGGATTTGAGCAGCACTCTGAACCTAACTTGTTTTCCATGGATTAGAACAGACAAATGCAAGTTATAGCGAAACATTGAGGAAAAAAAAAAGTACATACAGGCAAACTATCATAAAACTTTCCAAAAAATCCTCTTATCTCTAGTTGTGTCCTTTTCTTAATACAAATGACAGATGCAGATGTTGTTCTTAGTAGTTAACACTCATTATTTTTAACTGCTTGTACACAGTTTTCAGACCACATTAAGAGAAACTACATTTCCAAATGAAATTATAGTAAGGAATTTTTAATCAAGTTTCCTTCTTCCTCCTGTTTTTTCCTTACATCTACTTTAAATAGTTGCCTTGAAAGGGTATATACCTCTGAAAAGCTCTAGATTGTGATTTTTTTCAGACTTGCAAAGGGTTGTCATGTTTCAGCTCTTTTCCCCCTACTTACTTGTCCATTCTTCAGTGTTCTAAGACGTGCACTTAAAGGATAATAAAAGAAGACCACATTATGTGTCAAATTAAATGTTGTTGATACTTGTTTTAAGTGTACATGCACTGACATCCTGTTATGGATCAGCTGCCGGACAATAATACTTGCACATTCCCCGCCTGACAGATTGTTCTGTATTTTGTTTGAGATGCTCTAATGTTTTTGACGACCCATACAAGGCCACACATTTCAGCAAATTTTCCAAATTAATACTGAGACCAGTTTACAATGTTTTCTTCAGTAGGGCTCACTCTCACTGATTGTGTCCTAAATAATAAACCCTGGCCTCAGGCAGTTTTTCTCAGAATGTTTATGATGAGAACTCATTCATCTAAATCTACTGGCCAATGGAATAAAATAAATCAAGAATTTCCAAAAATATAACAATATTTGTGTTCTCTAGATAATTGATGACTGCAGCTGCACTAATTAAAACCCATGTGAGTTTCATTAATCTTGGTCACTAGGTCCGATTGCTGCACACCCCACCCTGATCACTGCATGCTGCCCTTGTGTCACATTCAGGTGAGACTTGGCTTTTAGTTAGAATCTCTCAATATCGTTACTATATTTTTAAAGTCTGAACCATCACCCTACGCATACACCTATTGTGCATCTCAATGATTTAATTCACAAGTAAGGTCAATTACAAATTAAAACTATTACTTAAGACTAAATTATTCTCAGTAAAATTCTTGCCAGCACTCTGCCACCCCAAAGAAGACAGTGAGGTATGGAGAAGGGTGAAGCCTATCTGTATATTCAGTGGGGGGAAAAAAACCCCAACTCTTTCATGTTACTACAGTGGCATTTTGTTTGCACACCTACACTTTTCTCTACGGGAAATCAAAACTACATCTTCACTAGAGTATTTCTATGTAATAGCTGTATCATACATATATTTTTCTGTATCAGAGAACATTTTTATAGCTGTAGATATGCTTTGCTTGTTAAAGAAAAGAAATGTGTCAAAAACTTGTGGTTCAGATAAATATCTACAGAAATAGCTATAACTAATGTTAATAACTAAGCTGCCTTGCAGATCATAAATACTAGGAAATATAAATAACTCCTAGAGACAACTGCACAATCTATATTTGAGGAAAGGCAACGTCTGAGTAATCAATCATATGAAGCCAACACTGTCATAAGCTGAGTTTATGAAAATACTTGTAAACATTTATTAAATGTAAATCCCTCTTCAAAATGTGTGTTATCAGAGATCCCCATTTTTTCGTGCAATTTGGAGTATGTAATATACAGCAGCTGATGAATATACAAAAAGCCTTGATGCAGGAGCTGCTTCCTGTTGGTCTCTCAAAGCGCTGGCAGCGATACAATTTCTTTCAAACTAATGTCATATAGAACATGTTCTAGAGAGTAACTGGCAAAATTTACAATCTGCCTGTATTATCCTTACCAAACAAAATGATCCTTGCTATTAACACTACTTCCTTTTCAAGATTAAGGAGTATGTTCTGCTTTCTTTTGCTGATGGAAGTCAATGGAATAAATAACAACTCATAACTGGGAACAAGTTCTGGACCATTTTTACACCATGATAAAGCTTTTGTCAAAAGAACTTATAAGCTGACATGCAAATTGGATAAATGCTGAACTGCAAAATGCTTCTACAGAATGGCTTTGTGCTGCCCCTTTAGAAGGTTCTTCCTGTGCGGGGGAAGGAAACGTTGCAAATCTCTACAGCGCAAGCTGCTGTGTGCTCACACCTCTGCCCTTGGGCACACACAATTTGCTCTTCTCTAGTTTTCCACCAGAGCTCCAGGCAGCCCCCGGGGCTCTGAGCACTGCGCTCATTTCTCCTACCCACAGCTATTCAGCACGCTCAGAGCTAACACCCACGGACCAGTTTCCCGTTTATCTGCCTGAAGAATCAGTTCCCCAAAAATTCCTCTGAACGTAAGCAAGGCAGGGATGAGATCCCAAAGTGAGAGACAGTAATGCCATCAGTAGGGCATTATAGATGCCGTGCATAACAGCATCTGAAGGTCTGAGAAATAATGTGGAAATGATGCTACACAACAGCCAAATAAATCAATTCCTTCTGACTGTAACAAACTTGGATCTTGATGGGGACTGATGACCCAGACAGTCCACACTGTTTGCAGGCCGTACCCTCCCTGCAAGCACAACTCAGGAGGATCTTGGCCTCTTTTGAACATCATCCTTTCCCAAGACAAACCATATGCAAGGTTGTGTTGCCTTAATAACGCAGATGAACTAGAAGTGCAGACACCCCTATTATAAAGTATCTATAAATCACTCACGTTATGGAAAGGAGTTGCAATACCCAAAGTAAAGACAGAAGCAAAGTACAGGTTTTGAGAACTGTTCTAATGGCAACATCAAGTTTTCTTCACACTTTTTCTGGTGAAGCCGTTTAACCAAGTAACTTCTTAATGGGAGCAGCGTTCTTATCTGTCCTTTTTACAAAACATGCAATGACATAGAACAAAATACAAAGTAAAAGTTAAAAGATATTCTCAGCAAATGTCAGGATCTCCCCACCCCATTTTTGAAGTGTGCCCATCTCATTCTGTTGGTAATGATAAAATCATAGACAGCATTTTGGAACTCTGCAATGAGCAGGTGGTATAATATGGCTCTAGTGCCAGCTCTGGTCACAAAGTTTAGGTGAGAAAAATTCACATATTGCAACAGTTCAGAGGCCTGGTTGGGCAAATTGTTCTTAAATAGTGGTAGACTTCCCAGCAGGGGCCAAACAAACACGTTCTGAAACGATCTTTTGAATGGCCTTAACAGATTTCTCATCTTCCAATGTCGTTCCTTGATGGGCTGTGTCACCACATTACAAGTCAAAGTTTCAGTTGTTTTTGAGAGGGAAAAACCCTCAACAAACTGAAGTCTTGATCAAAGATCATGACTCACTCTCCAACAGAAATATTAATTTTCTGACTCCTATAACTCATAAATGGTTGTACTGATTTCAGTCAAACTGCTGGCAGAGATCGAGCTTGGAATATTTCAGTACACAAAGAAAAGTTATGAATGAATAAAAAAAGTAGAGCACAAGTGAAAGTATTGTACAGGCTTTACTCCAGCATCCTCCCTGCTGTCCCAAAATCTTTGCTAAATTAACTGTTAACAAAAACTAATACTGCACTCTTACATTAAGTTTAAATTTTCCTCACCCCCCCCTTCTATTTTATTGCAGTTCCACATATTCCCAACCTTATTCAAGCATCCCGTTTTCAAATGCTTACAAGCTGTCAGTGTCTGTCAGTACCTGACAGGCTGTCTTTGTTCCAACTGTCCATATCTAAATAAATATTTCCTTCCATTTTTCACACACATTGTGTTAATAACTGTCTCTTCATTGAGCACAACTTCTCTTACCCAGAAATGAACAAAAGTAGGAAGGGAGGTTTCAACAGTGCTTTTGGAGGAAATTCAGTGCGTGTCTGGATGCACCTAAAGCTGAGTTACAATTTGACTTGACTGCCAACGATATGGCACTGCAAATGTTAACAACAAAACATTTTGATGTCACTCCATTTCCAGCGTCCCCCAAACACTGAGTACTCCTGTTATCTATATTTCAGACTAATTTTCCATATGGCTATCCACTCATGTTTTCCTGAGAAAACTTCGTTTTCCACCCTGAACATATTTTTTCTTACCTCTGGGTCACTTCATATTGTTTCTTTACCCACTCATGACTGCAAAACCTACAAATTTAGTATTGTTACAGTCATTCTGTTCACTGGTTTTAATTTCCATTATACCCAGGGCCTATAAATTTACTCCATAAACAGTTTGCATAATTTTACTAAGTTAAGATCACCTCTGAGCATCTTTTTTTTTTCTATTTTGAATATTGGTATCATATTAAAGTACTGCCTCTCGCTGTCAGTCCTCATTTACTTTCTGCTCCATGACTTCAACAGGATAATTCCCTGGCTCAACGGCACATAACTTATTTCCCTGAACTGCTACTGATGAATGTTTTTAGAATCACTTGTTTTCTGGGACACCAATCCTTTTCCTCCTCAAGCCCTGAATGGCAGAAACAATGGACTGCAACTTTGGGTCACCTGCATGGACATGGTTGAAGTTGAACTTAGCAGGTGCCCCATTTTCATTGCAGTCGCTGTGGGGCAAGGGCACACCGCAATGACTGCACCAAACTATCAAGAATTTTCCTGTGTCAAGGACAGTCACATGCACTGAAAAATCCACTTCTGAAAGTTATGTTTTGTTTCCACTGCTTCTACAGGTAGGCTGCTCCAAAGCCTCACTTGTCTGAAGATATAGAAATCTTCCTTCATTTTCAGTTTCTTACTTAATGGCCATTTTTCTCCAACATATCCACCTGCCAAGTGTAAAACTAAACAGGTCTTCATTTTCAGTCAGATGACTGTAAACTTTCCTCTCAGAAGAAAATCTCTGTCTCACTCATGCAAACTTCAATGGTATGACTACTTTCACACTCCTTTACTGCAAGTACTTTGGTTGGTTCATCCTAAAACGACCATAACTCATTTTGTCATACCTGAAGGTCATGAGGCTTTTAGCCTGGTGATCAGATAAAATAACCATTTCATTTTACACTTATTTCCAATGAATAAGCCTTCGACTTTATAGTTCAACGAGTATTCACCACCATTGGCATGGTATTGCAGTTCTTATCAGATCTCATCCCATTACTGTTATTGCTATTGCAAAAGTCATCTGACTTTTACCATTGATAATCTGTTTTGAATTTCATAATACCCCTACAGTTCATGTTACCAACTGTGGTAACTTGCTGTGATACGGGACACTCAACCTCTGCCGTTGAGGACCATTTATACACTGACTCTAACATAGAGGATGCAAAAATGGCGCTTTATTGTGTAATAACTCAGGGCTATATAGTTCCTTAAGAAGCCTCGCCCATCGTGGGCGGTTACTGCCTTACTGTCACAGCACGTAATCTTCCGACCGCCCACACTGCCCCCAAGTGTTCCACAACAACCAACAAACACCAAAGCACTATTCCTGCAATTTACTGGAATCAGTAAGTAAATTGGTACCAAGATCATTCTTTGTGGAATTTCACCTCTACCTTTTGGCTCACCACTTCTTTCTAAAGACACCCTTTTGTTATCATCCCTTTAACTAACGCGGTATCACCACAGAGCTCTTGAACTAATCTCTGCAACTGAACCAATCCTCGAGTTTGATGTTTATTTGAAATCCAATCATACAAATCTCCTTTCTCAAGAGAAAGAAGTATCACACAAGAAAAGACAGGTATCCAGTTAGGTGGGAAAGATCTGCCTTTGGTAAGCCCACGCTGTATACTTATCATATTGCTGTACTTCCTTATCTTTGAATCATTCTTCCTCAGATATTTGCGCTGAATCTCTCTACACAGTATAGACCTCATAATTACTAATCCCTTCCCTCTCTCTCCTTAAACGTCAGTACAGAGATTACTATTTGTATCCTGTCCCCTGGGAGCAGAGCAGGAATCCAGCCATGCTCCAGTCATGCCTCACTGCCCGCAAGTAAAGGGAGCAGATGCCACGGGGCTGGGTGAGGCATCAGCACCGTGCAAGGGAGCGGTTCTTCTGCTCCATCCCACAGTGGAAACAGTAATACCAGTGAGGAAGACAACCAATGCAGGCAGACTCTGGCAAAGCTCCTCAGCTCTCACTGGGGTGGTAGAAAATCAACAGTTGAAAGCACTCATATTCATTATGCACCAGCAAAGGAATACCCTCAGCACTTACTCGTGAGGGAGGTAAAGATTTTAAAACAGCACCACGGAGCAAAAAATGCAAGAGAGGCTCTTGCCCTTCAATCCCATTAGGAGAGAACTTTTGGTACCTTTCCTGAGATCTGAGGATCTATCGGGCTTTACATAGTCAGAGCATCTTTTTCTTACATTTTCCTCTCATCATTTTAACAGGTAGGAATGGAATTTAAATGGCAATTACTGCTAAAATTATAAGCTCCTTCAGGCTGGAGTTCCTGATGCACGCAGATTGGGTATAAGTCAAGAAGAAATACCCCTTGTCCACAACACAGCTGCTTGACTTGACTAGAAAATAATGTTTCTCCCCTAATTCCCAATTTCATTTAAAACTCTGGTTATAAATCACTGCCAATGGCTGGACTGACTGAAATTCTAATGCTGCACTAACTTCTATTGCATAAACACTAGAAAATCAGTAAATCCCTCAACTCATTCTATTGCCCCTACATACCAATACCTCAGCATGCATATTACTGCAACAAGGAATATATTTTCATAAACGGTGAAATTAGGAGAGAGAGTTGGAAATGCAGCCTTTGTGATTAAACCACGCTTACCTCCATCAGAGCAGAACATACGCTGCCAAAACCAAGAAATTACGGTCAAAGAAAAGAAGTTTTCAAAAATCTTCGCTCTGTTATCACATTTATCAGATTTTGTATAACTCTGTACCTATTTTTTTATTCCTTGTAAACAACACGACAGTACCTAAAGATCAAATCAAAACATTGATTTCACAAACTGAAGTCACCAGGACATGTCATAATAATGGATTACATTATTTTCTTCAGTCATTCACAGTTTCCCACCCTACCATTCCTGGTCAAAGAAGTTGCACCTTAAGGCTGACTCAAACTCCTATTTTATTTCTTGGCTGAGACCAAATGCTCCCCCTCCTAACTCAGCAAGTTATATATCTCCGCGATGAAGTCTAAAATAAAAATACTGAACTACTTCAACTGGATTTACTCTGACTAGAGTACTTACTCTGCCCAGATTAGCATTGTGGTATAGAGATACCAGGTTCATAAAAATAAAGATTAACTGGTATCTAAAAGGATATTACGTAACATGAATTTGATGACAGGCATATGGGAACGGCACAAAGAGCTGAATTATCTCTACCCCAAGGTTCATACACCAGGTTAATTGTTTCTTTACGTTTGCTGTTACAACTCATTGTAACTGCCAACATGGTTAAAATATTAAGAGAATGTTTTTAAAATGAAAATAACTCATTCTGGAATTGCAGTTTCATACACATTAAGGGTTCATCAGGGGTTCCTAAAAGATGAGGAGTCTAGCTAGAGTTTTCCTTCAGATCAGAGCTCCTAAAATCCTTTCAAGAGCGCAGGAATGGGAGCCAGAGCACTTAGGGAAAGGCAGTACGCTCTGCCAACTGCAGGTGCTGAGCTGGGTGCAGGGAGAAGGATCTGGGGCACTGCCCTGCCCATACCTCGGCTCGTGACTCTGACCCCCACGCTGAGTACTGCAAACGCTCCCCGTGCTGCGTTCCTGCCACAGAAGATTGTGCCACCACTTCCACAAAGGTTATCCGCTACCTGGGCCCAAGGAATTCATTCTCACCACTGAGAAAAATGCAGCTCCCGTTAAGAGTAATGGAAATTGCACATGTGCATCAGGACAATTTAAGGTCCTTAAGGAACTGGATCCTCCCTTTACACACATGTAATTTTCATTAATACCAATTAAAAGAAAATCAATTCAATAAAATCATATCCAGTTTCCTTAACACAGAATCCCATGCAAAACAACAGTAACCGGCAAGGAGTTTTCTGGTTTGGGTTTTGGGTTTTTTTTTTTTTTGTTTTTGTTTTTTTTTAAGCCAGATTTAAATAATCATTCGAATTGACATTTTTAATAAAAAGTAATTGTTTTACTCAAAGCAACAGCAGCTAAAATTGAAATTTCAGGCTGCAATCCAATCAGTGTAAATTGTTCAGGAAGAAGGAAAAAACCCTAAAAATTTAAAAAAATATTTCATTATATTTTCCTTTTGGGGCTCACATCCTGCGGGCAGAATGAAGAACACAGGATATGGACAGAGCAGAGGGATTCTTCTGCCATTTATGTTTCTAATATGTATTACATTTTCTTTCAACTTTGTCCAGCCTTAAGTGATATGTACATTAAAATGATTATGTTCCTTCCATATTATTCTAAATTAAAAAAGAAAACTTAAATAAAACTGCAGTGGATATTTCATCTTCCATTACCATTACTTAATTTCTAATGTACAATTAAAGGTAGGAGCATGAAGTTTGAGAGTAGTTCCACAGCATTTCTGGAAGCTGGGAGTAAATAGCTTTATGTTCATATAAAAGACTCTAAGTCTTGAATTTCAACAGACTGAATTTGAAAATAGTACACATGGGCTCAGACTTCTGCTATCACCCTCAAGAATAAAGCACAAGACAGGAAGACAATGTGACTGTATAAAGCTTGTTTTCATGTAGTTTCTGTGCTTTGCTGATTCCACTGCACTCTTAAGGCAGGCTGGCTCCTGGAGCACCCGAGAAGAGCCTTCATGTCAACATTTGTCCTCTCCTTCCTCCCAAACTGGAGCAGTAGGTCCCAGGGGTACCCCTTTTACCCCAGCCATAACAAATAATCTTTTTGCGGGTGGCTGTGCCCACTTTGAAACCACAGTGGCCTGGCAGCAAAACACAACACAGCTGTACTACAAGAGAGAGTTGTTTCCATCCAGCGGAAGATACATGAGATAAAAAACTAGGAAGAGACCTGGGCCATGGGTCACACACAAATAAACATACAGGCACTGTAGGACAAGTTGTGCGAGCAGTGTCCTGAAAATAAGTTCCTAAAATGGTTATAGAAATTAAAATACATACAGTCCAATGGGAGAAAATCAGTAAAAGTAACTTTTAAATGGAAAAAACCTTCATGGTTATTTTCCTATTCCTGCTCGTAATACGCATGCATACAGTACTTGAAGGGTAAATGCAACTATTTAAATATTTATCAAGTAAATATATGTGCTGGAGGGGTTGTTTTATGTCTGATTTTGAGAACAAATAAGTTTTAAAAGGTAAATCTAATGCAATGCAATAAAACTGCAAAGTATGTTCTGACCTTCTACTCTTCCCTGCAACACTTACACGCACATATATACACACTTTAATAATACATATCCCAGTGGAGTACAACTGACCCCAGTAAATCTTGCTGTTTCCCCAAGTGTGGAATTAAAAGCTTCATGACCAGAGTGAGAGAACACATTTGTTTCCATTCTTGTGATATCATTTTCCCTCCTCAGACTAGTGTCACTACTGAAGCCCATGTTACTCTACACAGCTGACTCAAAGGTATATGTTAGAAAAATCACAGACATTGAAATAAAAAAAAAAAGAGGCTTGTATTTTTTCCACCGAAATAAGCTAGTAAAACATGTTAGAAGGAAAAACAGACAGTGATAGTTCCAGTACTGCACACATTCAGTAAAAGCAACCAAACCAATCCAATGTTATTTTGCAGGAACGAAAAACAACCAAGCCATGGAGGCCATGAAAATTGTGAGATTAAAGGCATATATCTTTGTAAACTACATTTTTGCTTAACAAATCATAGAAGCAGAATCTATTTTATTTCATAATTCTGAAGAAGATAGCTGATCCACCTAATCTACTTTCTTTACAGAATAGAAAATTAATTTATGTGTAGAAATAGATGAAAACAAAAAATATATGTGCTTTTCTATTTGTAGCGTGAAAGATGATCTGAATTTGGGCAAAATTCACATATACACATGTTCCCTCTGCAAAATAGCTGAAACTTCCCTACTCTGTACGTGAGAAGCACAACCCTGCAAGAGATATTTTTGCTTAGCACAAAAGACTTCATACGCAAATTCAGTAACCCAGAGTAACTTGATTTTCTATAGTTAATTTAACTCTGAAATAGCTCACAGTGTAAGGACCAGTAGACACTGGCTGTAAGAGCCTAGATGTGTATAAAAAAAACCAACAAAAAAACCCCAACCAACAACCAATTTGCTCCCCACTCCTCCCCCAGCCTCTAGCCAAATTCATTTCAGTAGAGGACTAAGAAGCATCCCTGATACTGAAGGGATCAAGCTGTCACACCTCTGAGATCTGGAAAGAATGGAGCAACCTGCTGAGCTCTGCTTTTCCATAACAGCCAAACCCAAGGATATTTCAGGGCTGTCAAAGCTGCTTGCTCTATTCCTTTATTTGAGCCATGAAGGAAGAAACCACAGCTGGCACAGAGCTGAAGACAGTCATTAGCTGAATACTCCTTGGAAAAAAAAAAAATGGGGTTTTCAAGCTGGAATAAAAAAGGATGGCAGTAAGCAAAACTGAAGATGTGGTTCTCATATCCCTCAATGGGTTACAGAATTTTTGGTGGAATATGTAAGGAGATCTAAGTAGTTTTCCTCAGCGCAATCTACTTCCTAAAGATAAAAAAATGTATAAAGCACCGGATGGAAGCAGAATGCCCGCAGATGAACGGCACCTAGCTAGTGAGATGTATTCAGCAAGAATTACATCAAAACTGCTAAAAGTTATAATTTATCTCAACAAAACTGCAAGAAAAGCAACACCAAAATACAGACGAATCAAAGAAATGAGAATGAGAAAACATATTTTTGTTGCCTCGGGAGCATTTGTATCATCAACACCCAGCACTTAGGAATAGCTGGTTTTAATGTAAATAATAAAAAGCCATGTATATCTTCATTCCCCTAAGAATAGAAAATATTACTGGGATTGACAATGAAATTACAAAATGGAATACTGAAACGATGGGCCAGATCTACTTCACAATTACATCTTTGTGTCCTTGCCACACAAGTAAAAAAATTAACCTTTTAATCTTTAGAATCATCCATCCTGATTCATGCTAGGAAGTAGCCTAAGACATATACTTAGTAAAGTAAAAAAAAATTTTATTTAGATTAAAAAGACAGACAACAGCTTCATATTTTTGAATAAAGGAGATGACCTCAGGCAATACCTTCCACTTACAGCACTTGAAATCAGAGACGTTTGAAGCCTATGCTGTAAAAGATGCACACAAAGAAAAATTGAACCTCAAACACCTTTCTGCATTTCCCTTACAATTCCTCAACTCTCTGAGATCTAAAAAGATTTATCACACTAAATTCCCTGTAGATGATAGGCAGCCAAACATTTAAATGTGACATCCAGAAAGGTAATTTGTCCTTATAAGGACAGTCCACATCCCTAAGCGTTCAAGCTGTCATCTTATACTTTTAAACACTTAGGGTTTTCGGATGAGCAGTGATAATTTTTAACAAACCAGAGAGGTCTCAATTTGCAAATTGAGTAACTCATCGAATAAGAAAGTTGGATTTGTAATAGAGTCTGACAGATGTCTGCACCACGACATGACAGTGACAAAGTGCCTCTGAAATTTTCTCTTCAAAGATGAAGCTTCAGCTTGCCTCCTTTCACCTCTAGGAATCCAAATAATATTTTTTGATTACACAAGTGAAAAGAAATTTGGTTTCAGCTACTATCCATTTACATCCAGCAAATAAGTGCTGATTATAATACCAGGCTCTGATCATGAGAAGCTCCAGCAATAACAATATCGCAGAACAATGGCTGAGAGTCCCTGGCGGTCCTTCCTGTCCCAGGAAGACAGCGGGGGGAAAAAAATATCCAAAACAGCTGTGGAGGAAGTTATTTTCTTGGGCACAAAATTAATTTCTGAATTTTAAAATAATATTTTACTGTCTTGGTACAAACCACATTTGCAGATTTCCTTGAATTCTAACTTAATGTGTGTACAGCTTTAAGTTAATCATATTCAAACGATCAACATGAACTGAGAGTTCCAAAGTTATACGACAGGAATTTTTCTTAGCGAGCCTGTCCAGATAGGTTAATACTCTGCTTACAAGCTTGGTGGTCAAGGAAGGCTGTCACTAGTGCATGATTTTCTAGTGTTTTCACATGCAGGAATCACTCAAGTACTTAACAACTTCCAACACACTACTGGAAAAGGGCATTTATGGCCTCATTCAGTGAACACCAATGTTGCAGGAGAGGAGAGCTGGAGAACTGCTTCGCGGCAGCTGGCTGTCCCCCTGGGCCTGAGCAGCATCACACGAGAGGCAAACCCTAATCCTGCAACTGTTGTGAGCCTGGTTGCTTTCTGAGATTTAGCATGTTCCCAGAAGACAACCGCTCTGATAGGAGTTTACAAGTGAGAGCTGGGGGTAAGAGTGCCTCAGTCCACTGGCTCTTCTTCCTCAAGGTAAGCTGTGGTGGTGCTAAGAATCTGAACTCGAATGCAATCAAAAAGCAGTCCTAGCACAGCATCAATTCATTCACATGCAAAAAGGGGATTTCTTTAATCCTCCAAAATTGAAGGATCAGAAGTCTCAAATTACGTCATATGAAAAGCACTCACAAGGGTTGGTCACATATACACTACTAACACCTAATAAATGGCCATTTTTTCACTCAAGTACGTGCAATCCCTACACAATTCTGTGTTTTAAGCCGCGGTCTAACTAAAGACATAAACACTGCAGTCTCTCACACTGCCTGTAAGCGGCAAGGAACCTCCTTAACTACTGCAATAGCACTGAAGACCTCAGTCAATGACAGACATTCATTCCTCTTCAAGGACACATAGCTGGAAAGTAGCAACATAATATTCTTCAGAAGATTCCACTACCTTCCTGGGGCATGGCTTTCCTGGTTGTACATAGATTTATATAACTTAAGAGATCTGGAATT
Source organism: Buceros rhinoceros silvestris (assembly GCF_000710305.1). Lineage (NCBI taxonomy): Eukaryota > Metazoa > Chordata > Aves > Bucerotiformes > Bucerotidae > Buceros > Buceros rhinoceros. The sequence goes on along the minus strand of NW_010387970.1, from coordinate 50,428 downwards.
ACTAGGCTCCAGTGGAAGAGTTTCTCACTCATACAACTCAGAGAAACCCTGCAGAGTTTCCTGTTTCCTCCTCTTAGGATGAAAATGTAACAGCCAACAGCATTAAGAAATGTCAGTATGGTCTACTCTTTCAATTGAAAAATCCAAAGAGAATATATAGAGTGGATTGATGGAAAAGGTTTAAACTTTTAGTGGTTAACATAAACCTCTGTTAAATAATAGCTACTGAAAATAAGGAAGCAAAACAAAAACAGGTCCAGATCTTAAACTTGTGTTAATTATGGTGGAGCTAAATCACTGAGAAACCGGCCAAAAGAGTTTGGAAGAATAATTGAAATAAAGTGGTGTATCAAGTACATACCAACTCTAATTTAGAGTTTCTAAAACCAATTTCCTCTGAACTACGTATTCCACATCTGCTTACTGAAGTGTTGTGAGCTGTACATCCTTCTCCCAAGCAGTTACTGGAAACTTCCGGGGCGCTACAGAGGCCAAGAGGAACCACTGTTCTGACACCTGCAGCAAGTCCTATAAACCACTGTTAGAAGATTTTACTCCTTACAAGAGCAGCAGCCAGCGCAGTCTCCCCTCGGGTTCTGCTACTGCAGACAGTGACTGATGAGGGAAAGTTAAACGACTAGTAACTGATATGACCAGTTGTTGATTCAGTAATGATGAGGCTAGACCTTCTGTATTGTTTCACTAAAATGTGTTTTTCTCAGCCTGGATTCTCACTAAATAACAACAAGAAATGAAATTATGAGGCTTCTGCCCTCCTTCTGCCTCATCCACTTATTTCTTCTAATAAACGCATACCTTTACAAAGCAGCTAAAATGCATTAAGAACCAAAAATGCCTAAAAAATGTAAGAACAAATATAAGCAATGCCATTAGAGAGATGTTTTCCGCATGTATATATTTTAAGACAAACTCATACAATATGTAAATTTGAGGGACCAAAACCTAGTAAAACCCTGAGAGTGTATTTAAGTGTAGAAGCATTTTAGTTTTCAGTATCTCCAAAAAGGTCAGCAAAGTTGGCTCAGAAAATTACATGAAGACTAAGAAACTTATATGAAGATCATCAGTGCTACATAAAACCATCCATCTTAAACCCTCTGGCTGTAAATAACACACAACCTACAGGCAGTAAGGGTTACTCTGCGCCTCTTGAGATGATGAGTTACTTTGTCTTCCACTGTGGGAATTTTCCATGTCCAGCTGCAGCAGAAGGCATTTGCTACCTGGAAGAACTGCCAATCGCAGACATCCATTTTATGTAACTGTTACTGCAGAACTGAATGCACTGATGAAGAAAACAGGTGAAACTGTGTGTGCTATAGAAGATCTAAACACGTCAGCGTGTAACATGAAGACTGGTTCAGTTACAGCCGTGTAATTGCTTTGCCAATACACCTGTAGTTAAATAGTTGAAAAAATTCGTCTGGAGACATGCTGAGCATCTCAGTCAATTTTCAACTGACTTAGAAATGTCCTTTAAGGCACTGAAAATTCAGCCAGACATGGAAGAGACCAAAGTGGCTGCACAGTCATGAATAGGATATCCATGTAATCAGAAAACCAGGATCCCCATGATCATTAATGTTCTTCTGGTAGAGTTGAAAAGAAAAAAAAAAAAAACAGACCCTACAAAAAAGCCGTTAATGCCTCTCCAGGGAGATAATGTCTCCATGGGTTTTCTTGGTGTCAGCATCAGACAGATGAGTGGAAAGTCACCATTTGCCTTCCTCTCATCGTGACTCCCAGCAACGACAATCCTCAAGAGGCCAGGGCCAGCCTCACCGCTGGAATTGGACACTACGCCTTGTGCAATGCTTTGTAAACTGTATTAGGGGTAACTGCTGAGTCCTGCTGTTTGAAAAGTCTATGTGTTGCGGCTGTGCTCCTGTTATTTGGCATCTGATGAATAAATTGATAGTCTCCGTAAGCTGTCACGATCCCGATTTTCCACCCATCCATCACCAAGAAGTGCTTCTTTTTGGCTACAGATATTATTCCCCAACTTCTGAACTGGATATTCATGTCTAAATTTCATTTTATAATTAAAGAATAATATAGCAACCTTACTGCATTTTTTAGAAGAATTCAAACATGATCTCACAGAATAACGTACAAAATGACTAGATGAAGAAAACACTCCTGAATCCTGCACACAGATGAAAACAAACACGGAATTTTACATTAAATGGCAAGCTGCAATTTTAATTTAGAACCCATAAATAATTTCAGAGAGATGGCTTCTCATTTGAGGATACAGACTACACAAATCCCTCAGTCCAAGCACCAACCCCTTTCTAGGTAAAGAGCAAGCAGCTCTGTTCCACATAGATTGAAATGTTCTCTTCTCCTTTCTCAAAGTACAAGGTGCCCTGTGCTGCTTACCAGTACCTTCTGCACTGCGATTGTTTATACCTGAAGATCAGCTGAGCTGGGAAAGAACCATTCTGGTATAAAAGGACCGGAAAACAGGCAGGTTGTAAGGATACCCACCAATCCAGCTCACCACTCCAGTGAGGCTTTCCTCATGCTGTGAGCACATCTCCTCACATCACCTACCTGGCTTTTACAAGACATCAATTTCTCTCGAACCTCTCTACTGGGCAAAGTCATTCCCACAGTCTGTACCTCTTTTCTACACGTACTTCTAGTCACAGGGAAGGGATCTGCTGCTCTTAGAGCCTGAAAGCAAACGGACTCAGGTGAATCAGTGCAAGTCCGATATCTAGTTATTAGGCATCAAATTCAATGCCACTTGATCTAGATCTCTCCTTCAAGTAAGAAAATGAGCTGAGACGATTCACCTGGTATAAAATCCCAAAGTTCCTTCTTATGGGCCAACTCAATGCACACAGGGCAGCCTTTGCACTGCAAGGCCAAACACCCCAAAGGACAGAAAACTACGTCTTCAGGGCATGCATGAATGGCTGCACACAACCTTAATCCCGCTCTCTTGTATGCCTGTTTTGTTCAAACTACATTCCTAATCATGTTCCATTGTCACGCGTATCTTTTTTAACATTTCCTTTTCAAGCTTTTCCACCATTGAATATTCATATTTTGCACATTTTCAGATGTTTTCATTTACATATTTCCAGAGCACCTAATTTTATCTCTTGCCCATATTTCCAACCTCTTTCTGTCCTTCTGTATTATAACCTCCCTCGTATTTGTTGAACATCCTAATTTTATGACCATCTGTGAATGTAATTAATGTAGCATTCAATCTTTCTACTAGATCCCTAGGAAATAACGTTACATTTACTTGTACTGCAGATCACAGAAGCACCTAGATGCCACATTCCTTCAAATCAATGTTTTATTACTACCCTTTACTGTCCCCGCAATTACTTTTTAATGCAATCAACAATTTTCACATAGAGTAACATTAACCAAATTTTGTGAGGTATAGTACTAAATTCACTCTTAAAAGCTTACATTACTTTAAACATTATTCCACTCAAATCTTTTTAAAAAAATAAAGTTTTCTAGCATGACTTACTTTGTTTACTGTTGGGGGCTCTTTACCCTTATTTCTATGGTTTCAGTATTTTTTTATTACCCTTCTGTAGTAAAGAAATGATGTTACACGAGCACAGTTCTCCCACACACACTTCATGTCCAGTCAACTCATAGAGACAGAACCTATCTTGGAGGTGTCAAAGGAAAATGGAGCATCAACTGTGTTCAGCCAGAGAGAAGTGGAGTGCCTCTCTCAACAAAGCTGATACTCTGAATAGAAAGTAAGGAGAAAAAATAATGCAGTTGGTTATAAGAAAATACCACACAATGATGACACCACACAACATTAATTTGTTTTGTTCAAGGACAGTTGTGAGAAGGGCAGAAGGAGGGTGCAAGGTGGTATGCATAGCAAAGGAACTGCTCTCAGTGTCTGTACCTCTCTTTCTCAACAACTTCTACAGCCTTTCTGGCCAGCTACCACAGGGAACACCAGCTGGTTGCTCCTCAGACCCACACAGCTCACAGACTAGAAGATCACAGCTCCTACCCTGGAACTTGGTCAGGTTGAAGATGGCATTGAGACTTCCAGCTAAGCCAAAGTGGAAGGACCAAAGGCTGAGATACCAAAGGCTGAGGTACTCAAAGACGTTTTTGCCTCAGTCTTCACTGGCAAGTGCTCCAGCTACACCACCTAAGCTGCAGAAGACAAAGGCAGGAACTAGGAGAATAAAGAATCGCCCAGTGTAAGAGAGAAAATCAGGTTCAAAACCATCTAAGGAACCTGAGGGTGGACAAGTCCATGGGACCTGATGAGACGCATCCACGGGTCCTGAGCATACAGGCAGGTGAAGTCTAAGCCACTATACAGCATATTTGAGAAGTTTTGACAGTGAAGTTCTTGCTGACTGGAAAAGGAGAAATATAATCCTCATTTTTAAAAAGGGAAAAAAGGAAGACTCAGGGAACTAGAGGTCACTTGGTCTCATCTCTGTGTCCGGCAAGATCATAGAGCAGATCCTCCCGGAAACTATGCTAGGCACATGGAAATTGAGGAGGTGATTGATGACAGCCGACATGGCTTCACTAAGGGCACATCATGCCTGACAAATTTGGTGGCCTCTGACAGGGTTACAGCATTGCTGGATAAGGGAAGAGGAACTGATGTCATCTACCTGGACTTGCACAAAGCATTTGACGCTGTCCCACGTGACATCCTTGTCTCTCAGTTGGAGAGACATGGATTTGACAGATGGACCACTTGGTGAATAAGGAACTGGCTGGATGGTCATGTGCAAAGAGCTGCAGTCAACAGCTTGATGTCCAAATGGAGTGAAGAGTGGTGTTCCTCAGGGGTCAATATTGGGACTGATGCTGTTTAACATCCGTCAGCAATCCGAACACCTCTGCTATGAGAACAGGGTGAGGAAGTTGAGGTTGTTCAGCCTGGAGAAGTGAAGGCTCTGGGGAGACCTTAGCGCAGCTTTCCAATACTTAAAGAGGCCCTCCAGTAAAAGTGGGGAGGGACTCTACCAGGGAATGTAGTGACAGGACAAGGGACAATGCCTTTAAACTGAAAGAAGGTAGAGTTAGATTAGATGTAAGGAAGTTCTTCACTGTGAGAATGGTGAGGCACTGGAATAAGTTGTCCCAGAGAAGCTGTGAATGCCCACTGCCTGGAAGTGTGCAAGGCCAGGATGGATGCGGCTTTGAGTAACCCAGTCTAGTGGAAAGTGTCTCTGCCCATGGCAGGGGGGTTGGAATTAGATGATCTTAAAAGTCCCTTTGAGTATTTGCCTCAAAGTTTGATCAGACCTGAGCTAGTTTTTGATTGGTTCCTCAGAAAATTTTTCTCCTCCTCTAACCCCCTCACAGTACAATAGCGCAAAAAAGGATAGAAGGGCCTACACAATTGTTCTTTTACACAGATTTTCTCAATGGTTAATGTTTAGCAAAACATTGTTACCATTTCTACTCCTCTGCTTCCTTCCACAGGATATCTTCTTCGCATCTCCTTATGTCAAATTTTCAGGGGAATGCAAGAGGGGAAGGAGCAAAGTTCTAGCACACAAGTCAGGTGGGAACAGCACAATCCTGGGGTGATGCTGCTAGTGCATCACAGGGAGATAAGGTAGGGAGGGCTCAATCTGAGACCATAGAGAAGAGGATGGAGTAGAAACAGTTGGGCTTGATGAGCCATTCCACTGACTATATCCATCTTCTCCTGAAGTGTCAGTGCAGAGCAGATTCACCTCCCATTCCTGACACAGCAAGTCAGCTCTGTGGCATCCTAGCTAAGCAGTTCTCAGAGAAGCAAAGTGAGTGAAGGACCCTAAGGACAGGACAACACAGGGACAAATGGCTGGTTACCACTGCCTTAGCAATAAGACTAAACTATACATAAAGAAGGTGCTTGGAGGCTAGCATAGACTGTCCATAATCTGTGAAGCCAGCTACATTATTCTTCAAACCAACTGCTATTGTGAATATATAAACTGAAATATATAGAGGTACAAAACGAATAAATTCTTAAATTGATGGCAAAGTCATTCTGATCAGAAGTCACTGGGATAACTGTCTTTCCCAAATTTCATGTTTTTAGCATGGGCAGTTATGAGGTGGAATAAGCACCAAGGAAGTTAAAGAACTGTCACCTTGAAAGATACTTTCACAAATAAGTTACAGAATTATCTATCGAGAATATCTTCGAACTGCAGTTCAAAATCTTACTTCTTTCCTGCCGCTGACCTACTTCAGGCTTCATTTCTCAGCCCAAATTCACACTGCTGTGGGTGAACTACACTAAGATTGTGATCCCGTGTGCACACACTTATTGCACTTTGATTGTAACCATGTACTTGGGAACCATACTTACACTTGCATATAATTTACGATGAGGAGAATGGACTAGATCTCCAGCATTTTCTTCCAGGCCTGCCTAAAATGCTATGGTGGCTGTTCATTTTAGAACACAGCTGAACCAATTATTCCAAAACTTTTAGCAAAGTTCAGTTCATCACAAGTGCCATCCATAATCCAAGGTATCAGGAATGGAATGTCTTTTCTTGGCAATTTTACTGCTTATTTATTGTGCCCAAACTTCTGTTTACTCAGATGCCAGCCTGTAGTACCTAAGTTACACTTGACATGCCAAGACTCTCTTCACCTAAATTCGTGCCTTAAACTGTACTTATTTTCCTAACAAATCTCAGCTTCTGCTTAGATGATGTAACATAACCAGTTATTCTGAAAAACACTCTGGGTTTAAACCATTTTATGCTTGCTCTGACTAAAAGTAAATGACTTCTGGAAATATTTCATTCCTTACTAGCAAACTGTTGTCATTGAAGTCTACATTTAAAGCTTCTGATCAACTGAAGAGACCAGCAGAAGAGAAATAAGCAAAATATTAAATAATTTCCTGTTAAAACATTTTCTGTCAAAAAACTATGTTTAGAAGAGGGAAGAACGAACAATAGTTTGAAGTTGCCTTTAAACTACATTCTAATTCTGTCTGTCTTCAAAACGAAGTCTTGATAATGAAATAATCTGCAACAGCCCTACAAAACAAGTGAACTAGACAATCTGGGAGGAGTGGTTACAGCAGACCGCAGTCTAAGCACTGAGGTACAGTTTCTGATCAGCCAATTTTTGTAGGAAATTGACTGAAAAAAAAGTTTAAGATTTGCTGAAACAACTAGTAAATGAAACTTATCTCCAAAGCAAATAATAGCACTTGCTGCCCAGATTAGATGCTTTGAAAGCAATGGCAAAAGTTAAGAGCAACCAGTTTCATGTCAGTCTGTCAGAAAGACCACAGGAAAACGAACGTGCAGCAGGAGAGGTGTCGGGGCATTTAAGATGGAGAGCAAGAATCAAAAACTTAAACTGCTGAAAGGGCAACTGCCACATTGGATTTTTATCTTTAATAAGTTTCCTCTACAAAACAGTGTGGAAGATCTGTTACACCATGAATTATGATACTATCTGTGAATTAGATTGCTGATGGATCAGACAACATGGGAGGCAACAGCACAGTGGGAATAGAACCCCATAAGCAGATACGTGGGTTCAGAAGCAAAACAAATCTTTTGGTCAACATGAAAAATACAGTGTGCACAGACACACATGTGGAGCAAAGGGAATCTGGTTTTGTTATGAATGGATTTTTCAGCACCCGCAAACTGTTGGAGGAAAATAATCTAGAAAATTGTTCAGTGAACTCCAATAGCTGTTTCATATGGAAGATAAACGTAAGGAGGCTGAGCGCTGTAATAGACGGCACCATCTAAAAGAGATACATGTAAAAAGCATTAGGATGAAAAAACCCAGCATCATTTAATGCAAAGACCAATGCCTTTAATCCAACAAAGAGATCATATCCTAAGGGATGATATCAAGCATTCATCAGAAAGCAGACTCATAAATATTTTTGGAAGTTGCTGTCTATGTTAGAGAAAATGCATCAGAGATTTTCAGCAGTTGATGTGAATTGCCTTTTTTTTTTTTTACCAGCACTGTGCCAACAAAGAACATTTGTGAAACCGTTCACAACCTCCCTACATACCGTGGGTTATATATGGAATCCTACTTTTGGTTCTGTCAAAAGTCCATTCAGGGACACAAGGACGTTGCAATACATCACTGTACAAGTGTAAGTTCATCATGCTTTGCAGCAAGGCACCAAAACTTAGTGTTCATCCTGTTTTATATTTCGGTGTTAACGCAGAGCAGAAAACAACCCTTCCTTGTACTATCTGAGAGGCCACATCAAACTGCATCATATACATGTAACAGTGATTCTGCCGTTCTCCTACATTTGCAGGATGACCTGCACTCTTCTGGTCTTCTTATAGTAGAAGGTAACTTTTCTGGTTTTCTAACATACTTTTTTTTTTTTTTTTAGTTAAAGTTTTCTTAAATTAAAACTTCAAAACAGAAGAGCAACATTATTAATTCAACATGAATTAGACGGCTTTGAAGTTCTATAATCCAGAACTATGAAATGAATATAAAGTGGAGAAACCTGTCTAACCCTCCCCCTTGTCTTCCTCACACCTGAGGAGATGTAATGCAGCAAGGTTCACTAACACCTGGAAGACTGATGTTCTCTCGTGACTCTTCCAAAAGCCACAACCACCATTTCTCACCCTGACCCTTCCATACAGGTGAATTAGTCCTTTTCTGCCCGTCTCCCTCCCTTTTCTTTGGTACCACACGTGCCTCATCTCAAGCGCAGTCCCTATTCCTATGCTCTTTAAAAGCATGCTGATGAAAGCAAGACAACTGTAGCAAGTGTGCACAGCAGGCAGTTTCTAAGAGGTCATATCTTCACTGCATTAATCCAGGGACTGCTGCAGTACATCATTATTGCCATGTTGGCTCCAGACCTGTTTTTTAAAATAGTTGTAAGATATAGTGGATATATTTAATGAAAAATGTATGCACTATCATTTCCTTTTACTAACTGCGAACTACAGAATTTAGTTGCTAGCTGAAGAATGTCTATCTCCTGAGAGAGGAACTAAGTGACCTTTTACATCACCTTGAAAAGGAAGCATGTGCCATTTTGCTGCACTTGATCTCTTTTAATTTAAAAAAAATTAATTATATATTGAAATCAAGTAAAAGAAAGCAAATAAAATAAATAGCAAACCTACCACTACATCCCAGAGTATCCGTCATTTGCTGAAGATTTAGTCACAATAAGCCTATTCCTGTAAGTCCAGGTACAACTAATTTTAATTTTTTTTTCTTTTTTTTTTGCCTGTGGGGCAACACTTGATGCAAAGCTAGCATCCCTCCATGTTATACATGACCAAGTCAAGTGACTATTCAGGGTTAAGAAATAATATCATTTTTCAGCTGGAAGGAACTTTCCTTGAAGTATTTTTCAAATAACCCCCCCAAATTAAAGTACCTTCTCAGCCACAACAATTGCACCACATTTGAGAAGAAATACTCAAGCTGTCTACCACTAGGAGGTCTGCATGTTCTCAGGCAAATAATGTATTAGTTTAAAGGCAGTAATAATAAATATTGACCTAACCAAGGCAGAAGAGCTAAGAACTCTGCCCTAACTGGTACATCAAGGCACAGAAAGGTATCATCATAGACGGCACGTTAGTAACACATGCACGCCTGCAAACAGACAAACAGAAAAACAGACAGTATGTGAATTTTACATCTTTTTTTTTTGATACAGCAATTACCTCTGGAAGTAATGCAGTACCTGAAAACGGATGTGCACCGAAATGCCGTCCACTAAAATTACCTCATTTTAAAAATTTATATGTAATTTATTATTTTGTAAGCAAAACACTCTGCGAGACAATGAAACAGTTCCTAGCTATGCAGAAAATGGTTTGGTGATTCAGCATTACAAGGTCTGTATATTTACAGCAGGGTTTTTTTTCCATTCTCAAGACATGATCACATTAATGTTACAGGAAAAAAGAAGTCATTGGAAAATTAACGATTATGCATTTTGTGGTGGGGTTGTTTGGGTTTTTTTAAGTGTATGAGAATGAGGAATCACAAAAGACTCAAAAACATCCCCTGAATGTCCATTGTTTTTCCCAGTAAATACCGGAACAGAAAAAAAAATAATATAATAGCTAAATGGACTAAGCAGAGAACCTCTGTCTACAGAACAAAATTGCTGTAGCAAATTGACAGCAACTGGGTTAGTGATGTAGAGAGCCTGGCCCCCTCTGCTGTCTATTCTGTGCTTCTTCTAAAATGTTCCTAGAAAACCTACAGACTTAAAGAATAACGTTTTGGTATTTGAGAATGCCTTCATCCAACTTCAACTTTAATGGATAATCTTGACAACTCTTATAGAGACTAATAAAACAATGCATTAGACTTGGAAAGGACAGGGTGTAGAAAGGAAAAGGGGATCCAAAGAGGTTAAAAATCTTCACCCACTGTATTATACCCCTTCAGACCACTAAATGAAAAAATTTTCCATATCTGTAATTGGGAATCAAAAGTTTGTACAGAAAGTGATAAATTCCTTTTGGTGACTAAACACTCTAAACCGGACACAAGATGTAGATATACACACAGGTATGTCACGGAGCAGAGACATTTAACATCTGACTTAAAAGTAAAAACTACATTTTAAATCTATTGCCTATAAAAGCGAACCTTTGAAATATGTAAGTTATATTTTGATCAAATATATAAATGTAGCACATCTTTGATATGCCTTAAATAACACTGCTTTGTTACTATACTGGAATTCATTCTCAAAGGATTCTACTGTAAAATGTAGTATTTTCATTACAGTTCAAGGCTCATTATGCTCCCTTAGAGCTTCTTTCATAGAGGGGTCAGAATATTACAAACACAAGGAAAAAAAAAAGAGCCATTTGCATGACTTTGTCTCTTGTGAACAATGTGCCTTGCTCTTCTTTTAAATCCCACGCTCTCGGGACATACATCATTCTCTTCTGACACACATCAATACCAACTTACTCTTGCTCAGTCCACTGGCTTCTCCTTTCTGTGTTTGCCTAGAGCTGCCTGTTCACACACATTAACAAAGCAAAAAAGACGTATACCACAGAGGTTACAGCATTTGATAAAACTGCCTGTGCAAAATTAGTCACAGACAACGATACTAATTAAAAACAGAGCAAAACAGAATGAAATTAAAAAAAAAAATTGCATTGGATATCTGATTTACACTTCTCAACAGCTAAACCAGAGAACTAAGTCAAGCCCAAATGGAAAACAAAACCTCTGATAGCCAGCTGGTACTGTATGAGTCCCTAGTCTGGACTCTGTCAAGGCTGAGCCTTCACAAAAAGCTTTCAGTCAAAGAAGAACTGAACCACAACCATTCATTGAAATTACGTGGAACACAGACTGAAAGAACTGCAGTCAGAGCAGAGTTGAACCTAACCTGGAAATAAATCAAGGAGTCTAGGATTGACACCCTATACAACTCTGGTTTTGGCTCAGTTACAGAGAAATAAAGAAAAAAGAAGCCTCTTCAAAGGATGGAAGAAATTCCCTTCCCTGGCAATTGTTCAGTCAGTCTCTCCAGATCTTAACACTTCCACCCCACCACAGGAACTTCTGTCTCTGCCTTGGTGAGAAGTCCTATTTAGAGAAAGATGTTCACCTTCTCTCCCCTATTCCTGTCATTCAGATTAGTATTTCAAAAGCCCATCAAATGTCTTTCAGTCTGATGACCACCTGTTTTAAATGGATGGTTTTCTCCAAGAGGGAGCTCATGAGCTCCTGTTGCAGACTGCCATTCACTCAACCCTGCTGCACACAAAGGTAGGCAGCACCCAACAGTCAGTTCTCTTTAGTAAGGCAACTCACCACTACAAATAATTTGGTTTTGATCTTGGATGATATCACTGATGTTCAAAGATACTTTTTCCACATTTAGAGTCCTCTAATTTCAGAAATTTTGAACCCAAATCTCTTCCTTCAAGGGAGATAGCTTAAAATGTGACTTCTAAGAGGCTGAAAAGGTCTGAGATTTAAATAGATACAAATAGATTCCTAACTTTTCCTATCACCAGCTTCCCTCAGCGAGTGCAGAGTTCACCATCTTGTCTTTCTTTCCCATCCTAGCTGAGGCTTGCACTCATCTGCCTAGTCAGACTCTGCTGCTAAGAAAACTCCTGTTTTCCCACTCCTTGCCATGACAGAAACTGTGATGGCCATAACAGCTTCATCATATCATCCCAATAAAAGAAAACAAAATCATTGTAGTTTTATTTACAATGCTTCACAAGCTCTCATCAGCCCATCTGAAGCATGTTTTACTACACTCACTTCAAGGGACAAAGATTATAGTACTGCCCAACCCACTCAGATGACTACCACTGCAGACAAAAACACAACTGCAGCACAACCCAAACTCCTTTTCTACAGGTACTCCCAGAATAGCTCATCTGCCACAGAGGAAACCTAAAGAACAGTGAAGTCTGGCTGGGGGAAGAAATAGTTCTTCAGAAAACGGGAACATAGAAAGCAGAATCACAGAATCATCTGGTTGGAAGAGGCCTTTAAGATCATCGAGTCCAACCATTCGCCCTGCACTGCCAGGGTCCCTAAACCATGCCCCTCAGCACCACATCCACACGGCTTTTAAACACCTCCAGGGATGGGGACTCCACCATGTCCCTGGGCAGCCTGATCCAGTGCTTCACAACCCTCTCTGGAAAGAAATTTTTCCTGATATCCAACCTAAATCCTCTGGCTCAAAGGCCATTTTTTCTCGTCCTGTCACTTGCTACATGGGAGACTGACTCCCACCTCACCACAACCTCCTTTCAGGTAGTTGTAGATACAAGAAGGTCTCCCCTGAGCCTTTTTTTCCAGGCTAAACAAACCCAGTTCCCGTAGATGCTCCTCACGAGACTTGTGCTTCAGACCCTTCACCAGCTTCATTGCCCTTCTCTGGTCACACTCCAGCACCTCCATGTGCTTCTAGCATTCTAGCTAGTTTTCACCATGTCGGCCAACACTACACACACTTACAAATGCATTTTATTCTCCACTGAAGTTGATTTCTCTCTCTTATTTTTCCCTTGCCCACACAGGCAGAAAGGTGGTTTTATCAGACAGAACTAGCATGAGCAAGACACTTCCTGCAATCATACTGTAAACAACAATGAAGAAAATGCAGTTTTCACTTCCTTGTATTCAGGTGATGCCAACCCCTGGGACAAGATACAAGTGCTGACTGCACCTAGCTTCATCTTCGTGAAAACTGCCAATGACTTGTCTTCACTTGGTTATTATAGATGGATAACTTGCATTAGATAAATTGCTATGAATAAATCCATTTTTTCAGTACAGATACAGTACAGTAAGTGCATAGACTAAATTTCTACATGCTTGTCTCTCCCCAGGTCAGTCTGTCAGAGGCGCAGGCTTTTACTGAACAGTAAAAGCACCATGATATACCAGGAGTTAGGCTATAGATCTGTCCTGCTTTCCTGGATGATGTGTATGTTCTCTCAGTCAACAAGTGGTTATTATACTTTTCAGCCCACGGTGCACTTACCTGCCTTTACACAGGAAACAAAAACTTGCACCCTTTGGCATTAAAGGTAAAACTCCTATTTCTTTCAATAGGAACAAAATCCACACCAACATAATCACACGTGAGAGAACAATTGCAAACCAAAGAATATTCTTCCCCTTCAAAGTCTCCATAAACAAATAGAAATATACTGATAATCCCATAATTCAAAGCAACACACGCACACACAAAGCGTGACCATCGACAGTCAGGAATGATTATGGCCAAATTTCAAACTTCAGCAATTTCAGCCTCTGGTCTGGAAAAACAAAACCCAAGCAAGCAAAGAAGTAAAAAGCAAATAAAACAGAAAAAATATTTCATTGTGCTTCACTTCAAACTCAAAAAATAGCTGAATAAACTTTCTCAAATTAAGGAAAAGAAATAAAAATTAATTGTGAACAGACATGAAGCACATGAAAGCTGTCCCCCAAAAGTTTCACATTTCTGAGACCCTATGAAGCATTTTTCTCTCAATTTCAAGGACTTTATCAATTATGCGTTCATAAAGGTCAGGTATTTTCTGTCTGCATAGTACCACTGATACAGAAGCGCTGTTTGAGTGAATTACTCTCTTACAGTACCTGCTTTATGGTAGCTTTTTCTGTAAACACACTCCTGACCCTACATTACATCACCCTGGTGGCAGACTGAGCAGCATTTTCTACATTCTGGCTATGCCCACCAGATCCTTGACACTTTTTTACCACGTGCTATGAATTAGCACTGAAAATCACACACAGTGCGTACTGCTGAACGTTTAGTCCTGCAACAGTTGAGCCATGTTTTTTATTTTATTCTTCATTATGAATTCTCGGAAGCCTCTAGGACATATGTTTTGAATGTGGATTAACAGAAGCAGGCACTTTGTGTATTTCAGATGACACAGTAAACTCACTCATCAAGAACAGTGGCATATATACAGAGTAATTTTTAAAATTCACTAATTTAATTCTAATTAGAGTTCTGCTTAACAAGCAGAATTATGCTTCACTGATGATCCTGATCCAAATGATACTTTGTTCTGTTTTAATCGGACACCAGATCAGACCCAAAACGTATATTTACAGTCTAAATTTCAATCTGTATTTGCAATGGGAGGAGGAAAGAAACCCCACAATTACAAAACTAAAATTTAAGAAAATATTTTTGGTTTAAAACTCTCATTTTGCCTTCAGATCTGTCATGCCTGACCAACTTCTTCAAAATAATCATTTAGTATCCACTTCGGTATCTAATTCCATCAATGTGTGACAAATAATCCCTAACATGCCTGTATCCCAGGCTACACGAAGAAGCTTTGCATTAGATTTAAGGATATATATAAAAGAAACAATTTCACTCACCCAACATTAAGCAAAACTTCCCCATTAATTACTGGTTTTACTTTACATAAACTATCATACCCTATTGTATTTCCTTGTCCCATTTTTATTTCAACTTTTGCTCAATCCCTGAGAAATGAAAAGTCTAAATTGATTTTTAATTTATTGCTTCATGAATTTTGCTCTGATAACTTTATGTATCTCCTATATTCCTCATCCCATCAAACGAAGGTTCAGAGTGAAGACAAAGGATTACTGTAGCATCGGAAAAATGTGGTAAGGGCTACATTTCATAGTATGTTTAAGTTGCAGGCTGCTGTTCAACAATTTGCACTGAAATTGTTGCCAGGTATTTACCTCTGCTGATGTTTCCCCTATTAATAGGGAAAATAGGAATTGGCTGTACTGACAAGTCAAAAGTAGTTTTTAGGAAAGACAAGGTATAAAAATGTTATAAGTATATGACAAATTTGATTATTTAACTTAGTATACAGTAATAAGATTTAGCCAAAATTTGAGAAATATAAATCTAAGTAGAATTTCTCTGCACTGATGGAGAATTAAGTAGGAGACATATTCTTAATTAAGCTTTGGGTTTTGAGGCAGCAGTTAACCAGACTTATGTGAGAGCTCCATCAAAGCAGGTAACCATGTCTCAAATACAAAATTCTGTTTCATCATTTATAGTTTTTATCACATCATATAGCATAACTTTCAGATGAGAACAAAGGTCATTTTAAAGCAAACTGTTGTTCTAAGGTAACTTTTAATTTGAGGACCAAATGTAAATTGCTATGGTGAATGCACATTAGGTCACTAAAACAACGGTAGCTCAACTCAGATGTGACCTAGCAACCCAGGTGTTCAGGAAAAGTGCTGTTAACAGTAAGGATTGATGATCTAATCAAACTGTCACACTCAGATCCTCAGCAGGGTGGTTGGAGGGGAGGTGGAGGAGGATAATATTCAGAAAGCAAGCACATGCTTAGTGTTACTTTAAATTGATGCTGACATTTTCA
>NW_010387970.1:12047-27047 GCF_000710305.1 Buceros rhinoceros silvestris | reverse complement strand
CAGCTAAATGCTGCTAAAACATCAAGTTTTAGCAAATGCTAAAACACCAAGTCCTTTCCACTCCCCTCCTCTCATCACAAGCTTCCTACCAGTAAATACTTCAAGGAAAAGCTACATTTCCTTCCTTAGGGCTTTTCCAAAGAACGATTCTGTAACTCTCCCAGATCCTTTTTAAGCCAAATGCAGGAAACAATCAATTATGTTGTTCTTCATTCCCATTCAGTTAAACTAGTAATGTTAGGTTTTAGTTGAAAAGCTCAAAACTATTTGCAAGAAGCAGTAGAAGGCGATGACAAGGCTTGAAGACCAGAGCCAGCACATTACCCGCCAGTAGCTACACGTAGCCTCTCCTCTGTGTATCCGTACGTAGAACCAACACCTCTAACAGGAAACTCATTCTTTCAGAACACAAGTAAGTTATTTCAAGATGATTGCATAGATGTATGTATGTGCAAGACATTACTCTGTGACTTTCACCACTTGTTTTCCAAAAACCTGCTGTAACATCAACTGGAGCTTTTTACTTCGTACGTTTAGGGACCCTGGCAGCACAGGGTGAACGGTTGGACTCAATGATCTTAAAGGTCTCTTCCAACCAAAATGATTTTGTGATTGTGTACAGGGTAGTATTACACAAAACAGGCGTATCAAATAATCAGGAAGTTCTCTACTCAGAGAAAAATGATTCAAAAGGATTAACAGTTCAATTATGTAGAACAGGGTTGGACTTAAGAACTTCATTCACTTCTAGTTTTACATTCAGAATAAAAATATCAGGACATGTAATTTATTACAAAACTGTTTTCTAAAGAGTACACAGAACATCAAATCCCCATCCACTTTTCCTGGCTACTTCTCTTTCAGACCTCAACAATGCCTTCCAATGACACGGTCTTGTATATTTTACAGTATTTATACCATACGCTAGCAGCATTTGAGATTCAAAAATTCACATGGGCTTCTGCAAGCACACGGAACAACAGGCACCTAAGAAATTTCTCTTTTTACATCAAAGCAGTTGTGTAAAAAAACTACATAAATTTTAGAAGTATGCTATCTCCCAAAATTATTTGAAAAAGCATCTCAAATATATATAGGCTATATATACTATTACATAGTAAAAGGTATTTACTTAAAGCTGTTGCCCTCGAATTGAAATCGTTACCGCCTTTCCAAAGATCACTTGAAAGTCATACGATCTTCATATGATTTTACTAACACTGTAACGTTGATCCCATTTTTAAAGCACATGGAAAAAATGCCAGAACAACCTTACAAAAGTCAAACACATTATTATTAATGACCTTTATGGAAAATGTTTTGTAACACAGATTCCAGTCCAGCAAGTTCAAGCTTGTGCTCCAAGAAACTTTATATATAAGAGTGATCCTATTTGACTCAATGGGATTACTCATATGCAAAAAGTTATTTCAGAGGCAACTCATCATTCAAAATTCATAAAGAAGATGAGGTAGGCAAACAACTGTCACTATAGGCCTTTCTGTGGTAAAATTATGTAAAAAAATAGTTTAAACAGATGTATCAGAATTCTAGTTAACAAAGTCTTATGCACTATAAACTGCATATTGTACAGTACTAATGGCGTCCTGAAAAAAATACCTCTAAAGACTAGTTAAATGTACTTCTCATATTAAAATCTTCTAAATCCAGATTTGAGCTTAATAGTGGCAAAAATTCATTCTCACACTGATGAACAATTTAGCGATTTTATTATTATTTTCTTGCTTGTAATTTTACACGTGTATATGTAAGTATCTTATACTCAATTGTGAAACATCTCTGATCTGTCTTTCAATACAATTCACACCTAAGCAACACAACAATGCAACAGAAATTAGAACTTGGCACCATTAACACTACTGATGCATTCACCTTGTCCTCAACCACATTGTCTCCTAGACACAATAAAGGTGTAGCCAAAGATTTATCCTGCCAATAAGATGCAGTTATAGGTCCCATGAAGATTACTGACACTGAAGTACCAAATATGTACCGGCCTTGGACTTAGCAGATAACATGCCAGTTTTGAGACACATTCAAGTTGACAATAAATCAGCATCACAGTTCCAACAACAGGAAAAATACCTCAGAGGAATTTCTGTGCTAAAACATTCCACTTTCGAATTAGCTATTAAATGGTAATAATCATAATGGAGAAGCAGTAGGGGTTTTTGTGGCTGAAATCAATCCCCTTAAATCAATCTGTCTTCCAAAAACAAACAAACAAACAAATATGAAAAACCAAAAAAACCCAAAAGATGTTCTAGCAGTGATCTTGTTACGAATTATACTTGTTTCCTATACCTGCACACGCAAACTCCCCCACAGCCTCCATAACACCTCCCTTATGTGCATAAGAAAAAGCAATAGAGAGCAAGGCGCAAGAGTTCAGCACTGCTCACTAAACTGTACATGGAGGTTTTCTCTCCCTCTCACGACTGTTTCAGTGTCCGTCATCAGAAACTCCTTTCTGAGAAGTTTCCTAAAGGGTACCAATTTCTCAGGGTGTATGGGTTATAACTACTCTTTTCAAGCACCCTTTTGAACTTATTTCAGTTTTCTGTTTTTGATGATAGTCATGCTGACAACTTTTTTTGCTCCATCAAATTCTGTAGTACAATTACATGAATTTACTTTTAATAAATTACCATCTTTGCATATATCAGTCAAACCATGAAGACTAAACACTTGCAAATAAAATGCATTATTAATTTAATTGTCACAGCCTATTTAGCTAGCTTCTATTAGTATTTGTTATAATACACTATGTATCAGAGGGGAGAATCAAATTCAAAACATAAAGAATAAACTGATTATATTGTCCAAGAGAAATTAAAAAATAGCAAGCTTGCAAAATTATAATCAAAGCATTAATGTTTTAAATAGGTAAGAAAACTATGTAACTTAATTTATGTATGTTTATACCCGAAGTGATGGTTCAGCGTGATGCAGAAGGATTTCTTTGGTTCCTAAAGCCATTAAAAGGCATCAAACTCTCACAATAGGAAGGGAAAGGTGGAAAAGAAAGCAACAGTGGTTTGGTATTTACTGCACTAGACCACGCGGCCGAAACATCCACCATCACCAGTGAGGGACTGCTACAAGAAAATAGTAGTGTTGCTGTTGTAGACCTGCCACTACTATTTGATGCTGCTCTACCTTAAGCTGAAGTGCCAGCTGAAAAGGTATTGTAGAGAATAAATATTCCAAAGATGGATGGAGAAATTTCAACAACAGAGAGTACGAATCAATATCTCAAATATCACTTGTTTATGCTGGCCTGGGGGTAGAGCTGTAAGAGCCTGTGCTAGCAGCTGGGGCAGGGAGGTTGCAGGCCGGAGCTGCCTCCTCTGCTCCTCGGGCAGCTGGGGCTGTGAACCTGCCACCACATGGAGGGGTGGCAGGGGAGGGATGCTCCCTCCTTCTCCTCCTCCTCCTCCTCACAGGACGCTGGCTGGCCAGCCAGAAAGCCCTTGAGGAATATGGGAAGAAATGGGGAAAATGGAAACAGCCAGAAGGCTTTCAGAAGAAACACACGAACGACAGCCAGCAACAACCGATTTAGATTATAGCATCCTGCTTGTTTAGGAATTCATTTCAGGATGATGATCGCTAGAAATATGAGTCTCAGGCTAAGATGTTGTATTTGGAAATCTATTGTATGTATCCTTTATTGCGCACGTATTCATGGGGGGTAACACAAGTTATCTCCATGTTGTCTTTATGGTGGTTATACAGAAAGTACCCCCTTGTAAAAGAACATATCGGTATTGAATGCTTCCAGTTACAAAATCAGCCACTAGAGCAAAGCATTTTTCATAATTGTTGCTATGACAAAAGATAACCACCATAAACTTCAATATGATATCTGCTTTGATGAAACTGTAATTGTTGTTTTGATGCATCATTCTATAATTTAGATGAAATAGAGTATCTCAAAACTCTTTTCATAACCACGTGTTAGGGAAATTCTGGTTAAGCGTTTTGTAGAGGAAATCTCATTGAAAATATAAGCACCACGTTAACAGGTGCATAGTCAAACATAAGGTGTAGATGGTGCGTTAATTTAAAACTTAGGTCACTCGGTGATTTAAGTGTGACGAACTTGCAGGGGAAGGCTCTAATCAACTACCATTTCCAGGGTCTTTAACAAGAAATGAACATGACCCAGAAAGAGTTTTGCAGCGTTCTCCTACAGCAGCTAGCTGTCATTTATTTTCCCCTTCTCTGATACCAAAACCAGAAAATGCCTTTATTTATGAAAGCCGACACTGCAAGAACGAGTTACAAGGCAGTACTTCAAACAGTATAAAGATCCAGCGGTGAACCCTGCAGGTAGGATACCTCCATCCACCCAGAGAATATGTGATCTCTTGGCTATACAAAAGCCACAAAGTTTCTAGTTGCCCTCAAAATCCAGCAAAATAGTAACAGCCATGCCACAATGTGCCAAATAAATCTGAGGCAAAATCTGTTTATCTGCAAACACAGTGCCATTTAGTTTGCAAAACACAGTTACATTTTCAACCACAGAAAAATAATCCTCTTGCAAACAAAAAGTTTGAAAATAGTAACACAGATTGCAAAAATAAATTAATTCATTTTTAAAAGAGTCAAAACACCAGATCTCTGTTCTTGCCCAAGAACACTAAGGAAACTTCTGGGTTGGTAGCTCTGTGGCTTTGACCTCAGTGATCAACACAAATCTCAGACGGTCATTTTATACACCTATGAGCTTCAGGGCCAGTAAGAAAAAAGAAAGAAAGAAAAAAATATGCTCTATTTTGTACTTGGAGGGAGTTATAATTGTGGAAATTTTGAGAAGATAAGAACAACCTGTAAAAAAAAAAAAAGACCAAAAAGGTGCAAATCCTACACCTTTTAATAGAATTGTTTTCTACAGCAATTTTTCTCTTGACACCCACAGACATGTCATAAGCACTATGCTGCCAGAGCACTAAGGCATGTTGGAGTTAGAACTAAAAGTCCAGGTGACTTCATTTTGGGTAAGCTAAATATTCCAGAGGAGGTCTCCACACATTGGGTGAGATAAAATGAGAAAGAATTTTAAAGCAAAGTAGTTTACCTTTCTTTGGGTGTGCCAACTCCATGCTTGCCCAGTAAATGAGTATTCAAATGCTTCTTCATCACAAACGCCACCCTACCAAACGAACAGAAAAGCCAGGAAGATTAGTTTTAATTAATTTATTTTTGTTTTAACACAGTATTTTCCTGTTTTGACCATGCACTTGGTATATTTTATTAAAGGTGAAGTTTTAAAAACCTCTGCTAGACCATGGTTTAAATCTGTAAGCTCATTCTGTAACGACAGGTTTCCTTCAGTTTGCAGTCACTTGTCTATTTTTCTTACGAATCCGTAATTACAACCATGCATTGCTGGTCAAAGAATGGAAAACTTGTTTCTGCTTCCCTTTTAAATTAGAATATCTTACACAACATGCTGATAATATAGTGTATTTTACCTAAATAACATTTTCTCATGTTATAAACTAATACAGTTTTAGTTACACCTTTGAATTTATTCAAGCCTAATGCGCTCATCCTGCAATCCTTCCTCAGACAAGTAGTTTCATCGTTTTTAATGAGTAACACAAAAACACAGCCAGATCAGAGGCTTTAATCACTGCTTATGTCTATTCAAACCTGATTATTAATTATTTAAAAAGATATACATGTAAACAAATTAATAGCCTTAGTTATTTCATAGCCTTGTAAAAAAAAAGGATGGAAAAGGTGAAGGACGTGTTCACGAATACAGTTTGAGCAGGAATATTGTTCAAACTGGCAAGACGTTGTTAAAGCAGCAACAGCAGCAACAAAATATATACTACTTGGCATTATGTTTCTATCAAACAAAACACAGATAATTTACTTTAATTTCGTTGACATACATAATGAAACAGATAGTAGCCTATCAAGTACCATTCTTCTGCTGATAAGACCATAACATCAATTTAATTACGTCATGTGACCGCTTCAAACAATTTAGATATCAGACTGAAGCTTCAAACTAAAATGGTTCTCTCGATAAGCAGAAATTTTACTGCTGCAACTTTCAGTGTGAAAAGGGCTTGCAAACATTTTTGTTAATTATGTATTACAGCTGTCCTTCATAAAGTTAATTACTAATAGCTGAAAGGCAATAGACTCTATTTGCATATGTACATGAAAGGCATGACATATGCAAAAATATGATTTTAATTAGCATTCCATGATATGAAGGGCTACAAATCAAACTGGCATGTTATAAGATTTTTAACATTAAACGCTGAATTCATCTGGACGTGTTTGCAGTAATGGACAATGGAAGGACTGTAAAACACTAGCACTGTGGGGTATAAGAGCCACAAAAGCCAAGAGACAGTACTTTTCCTTTACAAATATGTTAATGTAGCTTCTCCATGTCTGATCTACTTTGGGCACTTTCGCATTATTACAGAGAACCTCCCTTGTGCATCCCTTAAGGTGTAAGAGCATAATTCTGTCTTATTTAAATGATAACAATTTCCTGATTTTTTACAAAAAGACATTAAAAAAAAAATCTTAAACACTTTTCCCTACGCAATTTATAAGTGTGGCATTGTAATCATTACAATTGTGAATAATCTGTCACAGCATTACTATGCAAGCATCATCAGAATTACTGTACATAGGGAAAATAGTTGTAACAAAATAAAAAAATATGTTCTAATAAGAGCACAAGTCCACAGCCACTTGCTTTTTGTTAGAAATATGACCCATGTCCTTCTACACAGCCGGGAAAGGTACCAAACAGATCCTGCTTTAGTCATACTTGTATTTCCTGCTACGAACCTCCATCCTCCCCCTCCTCTAAAAGAAGATTAAAACCTAAGACCTTGCTGGGAAGGGGCAATGTGCAATCACAGCTGTAAAAGCATACTTTGCTATTTACATCAAATATAAAGAGCCCAACCAGCCACACAGTATTTCTAGAGAAATTGTTTGGTTTTCTCTTCCGAACCAGTGTTCTTGAAGCTTCCAAACAAAGGCTGCACATTCCTTACACCGCACAACTGCAGGGGGTGCAGACAGACATACCTTTCTGCAAAATCAAAGACAAAGGCCTTGTTAATAATGTGAAGCAATTAATCTCCCATTAGCTGCCTCCTCTCTGTTGTATCTAGATAAAATGAAGACTGACTCAGAAAGCATCTCAGTGCCTACTAACATTTTAAGCTTTTAAGGATGGAAGACTTAAGACTGGAGGAGTGCAGAATGCCTCCGTGCAAGCTGGGAGTGTTCAGCATAGCTCAGGAAGAGCTCCTCGCCTTACACAAACTGGCCTTAAAAATAAAAGCAAAGGTGCTATTTTCCTAACACGTTGAGAACGAGGTAAGAAAATATTACCAACAACAAACAGAAACAGCTCTTATCTAAACAAAAGATTTCTTTTCCATATTAATTGAGGCGAATTCTAAACATTTTGGTTTGGATGCTGAGTTTGAGGACAACCTAAAAGAGAAGTCAAGTGTGGGAAGAATTTGTTTATGTTTACTAAATACCGCAGGAGGTTTTAAGAGAGAGGTGGTGGCAGTGTTTGCTGGTTTTACAAAATAAAGACAAAAAGTATTTTCGGTACATTCAGTGACTCTGTGTTTCTAAGCAATTACTGCTTTAGTAGGCAAAAAATATTGGTTTTACCTATCTATTGGTTCTTATGCTATTTCCCACTGCCGAGATAAATCGGTTATTCCTAAGATAAAGCCAAAACTGAACATTAGATAGAACGTCACGATAGACGTGACTTAGCCTTGGTCATTTCAAATGATCTTAAGGGAAGTCTGGCTGGCACCAGTAAGGACTTAAGGAGTGAATGCTTTCAAAATACATTGCTCTGATACATCTTCAAAACAACAAGAAATGGGAATCTTTCTATCAGCTGCAGTAAGCACCAATTCAGACTTCGTTGACTTTTTAGGTTGTTTGTTTTTTGTTTTGTTTTTTTTTTTTAATCTGGTGGACATAGGTAGAAATGCTCAAATGCTAGAAATCAACTAGTTTCAGAAACACATCAAAAGGGAGTAGGAAAACCTGTAACTGCCATTCTCTCCTGCTTCCATACATGCAAACCAGGCCAGACTAGAGGCCTGGAACCAGTTTTACAAACTCCGATCTGGACATACTCATCCCCAACCCACAGTGAAGACAAGAAGTCACAGCCCAGCTGCTCTCCTGAGCGTCAGGCCTCAAAAGGCTGAAATGTCTAGCCTATACATCCAAGTCATGGTCATTGGGAGTTCCCCCCGTTCATTGGGAAACTGCTCCTAGGAGCCTCCTCTTGCAGTGAAAAAAGGTGAGCAGGTAGGATTTGGTTTACTTGAAGTGGCATTCTGGTGGTTTAAATTTTTAGTGATTCTCAAGTGCTCTGGCTCCAAACTTGTAACATCCTCTCTTATACACTCTATGTTCAAACTTCAAGATAGATTAAAGAAAAGTTGAAAAACGCTACAGAGCTTTCGAATAGCATCCACACTCCCAAGGGACAATTTATCCACACTCACAATTTATTGCATACAAACTATAAATAAAAACAACTTTCAATCATAAATACACGAGCACCTTTCCCCAGATGGATTTGCTGGATATTCTGCTTTCAGTTTAGAAGAGTTGTGGCTTTGTAGGAACGTGTCCACTCATATTCCATGGCAGTCTTCAAACAGTACTTGGACTCACTCTGAGAATGCCTGTAACTGATTTAGGAGTCTCTACAGACTTGCCTTTGGTTATAAAAGCATATTTTAATGTCCAAAAAAACCAAAGAGATTTCTAATTCTGAGAATAGAGAAACAGCTTGAACAATCTTCACTTCCACTTTTTATTCTAGTGTAATACAAGTTCTTCAGCACGTACAACGTTTATCATTGCAGTACCCAAAGAATATGAATAATCTGTCGTATATTGTCTGTACTCTCATTTTCTCTGCAAGGAGAGAATTCTGTTCTGTGAAGTATCTTGTTTTGAGAGGGCAGAAGATTCTACGTTTTGGTATGTTTTGAATCTGTAATAGCCCTTTTCTTTTTAATATGTACATCTTTGTGTTAGAGAAAAGCCAAGTAAAAAAACCAAACACACGCACACATAAACAAATCAGTATTCTGGACCACGAAGTCATGAAACCTTTATTTCCTGTTTACTAAGTGCTCAGCCTTGGCCTAGTTCCAAGGAAGGAGCTACATCTTACCCCTACCAGAAAGTCACTTGAAGCCACGTCAACAGACCAGTCATCTTGTAACTGCACGTAACTGCTGAGGAGGACCAGCATGAGAATTTATTTTTTGTGGGACTCTACAAACAAGGTATCCAGCAGTTGAAGAGCAATTTTAAATCACTTCTCAGTGGATACATTGCTCTCTGCAACTGCTGTTGGAGAATTTATCTTACAGACAACAATGTTCAATGACAGCAGAAAAGTCCAGGAGAATAACAATGAGTATCTACCCTTTATTCATATTCTCAATATCCTTTACATCTCCTTTAAACTGTCCAGAACCTCTTTATACATGAATTTAACTCTTGAGAATACAGGTAAGCTACTGCATGACACAAGCAGGCCACAAGTATACAGGTTGTTTTAAAAAGCGCCTTCAAAGCCTTTTTTTTTTTTCAAACAAACAGACAAAACCAACCAACATCACCCACAGACAAAAGCAAAAAAAGCAGAATAGAATGCTACTATTTTAAAATTATTAGTATTTAGTACTTGGTTTTACCACAAGCGTCAGGCACTCAGAAAAGATAGAAAGGTTTACCATTTTGGATAAATCACCTGGGAGATCTGACAGCTTTAAGGAATAAGGAAAAGGATCTCAAGCTTTATACACCATCACAGAATATGAGGAAATAATATATTATCCTGCCTGCATCAGTTTTTGTTTTCCATGATCTGGGCTTGAATTTCTGTCCTTGTATCTTCATCTGAGGCAAGAAACCAGAAAATGAAGGAAAGCTGCATGGATCATGCCAAGAAAGGGGACAGCACGTTCGGGCAAGTAAATAACACCATGGACTCACTGGTTCTTCCTATCCGAATGAACTGCTCTTGTTCTTTAACATGTTTTTAAATACGCTGCAAAATCTAATTGTTTGTAGTTGAGTGAGTGTTTCACACGGAGTCTCAGCAACAGGTGTATCAATTAGTAAGAGAAGGAAATAGTGCAGTTTCTCAAGCAATATCATAACCCACATGTATTTTTGACATATTTTTAGGTCTGTACATGTTCTACACAGAAAAGTAGAACTTCATATATTCAAATCAGCACTTAGTCAAATAGTACATAAACAGTCTATAGGAACGCATAAAATGTTATGTTTTTAAAGTCTCAAATCATATAAAGGTGCTACCCAAATCTCACCTCTCTGTCAGGATTCTGTGTTCAGCGGGGCAGTCTCAGGAATGAGAGCATAGAGGAAAAAGCGGAACTGCTCAGAAAGCAACGGTTTTTCTATGAATAAAAAGTCAAAATGCATCAAAAGTCTAAATTCCTGGGAATTTCTTCAAGTCCATCATTCATGGATGTTTGCTGATTCTGAAGGGTCCAGACTGGGGCGCTGATAACTCTCCTGCATGACTGCGCGCAAGGGACTCAATTTAAAAGAAAGTATCTGGCAGAGCAGAGGCTGGTGTGGAAGATATCCAGTAGTCTGAAAGGCTTCATGCCCTTTGTGACAAGATGTCAGGTTCAAGTAAATATCTGGCAGGGCGAAGCCTAGTGTGGAAAACATCCAAGTATCTGAAAAACTTCATGCCCTCTGTGACAGGGCGTCAAGTCCTAGAACCCTGCACAGGAAAGCTGGGGTTTTCTGCTGACTCATTTAGCAGCCAAATGAAGCAGGTCTTATTATTTCCAGATAACGGTTACGGTTATTCTTCTTAAGTTTAAACAAAAAAAAAAAAATCAATAACATTTCAGAAGGTTAACAAGTCATGTGTAATCACATAATCACCCTGTCTGCGGTGCTGAGAGTACTGCGATGCACTGCCTCACACTCCCTGCTGACCCCATGTGTTAAAGAAGGATATGGCTATTTTATGCTCCACCCTCACAACACTCATAATTAAACTGGAAAGTAAAATGCATGTATTTGGCATATGCGGGTCCTTCCTCCTTGTCTTCAAGTGTGAGCAACTTGGCAGGCTGGAAAATGCAACCTTTTTCTTTTGAAAAGAAAAAACAAATAGGTAAATGAGGACAACTTTGTATTCACTAAGACGACAAGAACCGGAATACCACGGCAAGAATATCATGGTAATTCATGGAACCTAAAGATCACCATAAGTTCTAAATTTCTGAAAATTATTAGCCTTTTTGCTTTAAGTTTGAAGGTGGGGGGGTTTTGTCATTTTTTTTTTTTCAATTTTCCATGCAGCCATCAGGCATGTTTCTTAATTATTTACTTTTCAGCTTTTCCATGGAGATGTTTTGTTGCTGAAGTTCAAACCCCAACATTTTCAAAAATTAATTTTATGGCAATATGAAATCATAAGTGCAACAGATGACATTCTTCTCTTCTAAAAACACTTCACCTCATTTCTGTTACTCGTAATGAGCTAGAAATGAAGCCAAGGTACCCAGTGGAAAAAAAAAGAAATATAGGGAAAAGACAACACCTTGCACCTGTACACAGCTTGCACCCAAGGTAGAGTAGCAGCTACTGCTCCTGACTTGCTTCAGACAGGATGACAGACAACAGGATTGTCAATGTGCTGTTCAATGACCTGCATCAATCTCAAGAATAATTTACTGCTGTATCAGACAGATCATTATGGATGAGTTGCACACTATCAATCAATCGACTGTGTCGTTCCTGCATATTCCTGCATCTATCAACCAGAAGAGAGAGACATCCCTCAACATATTCTTGTTGCTTTCTGCCACCAATCTGCATTCCTCAAGATGTGGAAGAATTATTAGCCACATGGTCATAAATTAGTACCAATAGGCACAATTATCTCTTCTTACACATTCTGGCAGAAGAGACAGAGGTACAAAGGAAGAGCAAACTAAATAAACCAGAAAACATCGATTACTCTTTCGCTCACACTGGCTTGGAGAGATCTTACCATCCAAAGTTCCCCAAGTCCTCTCGTCATCCCTCCTTTAAGAGACATATGTTAAAATGTAAACCATTCAGGACAGAAATTTTGTCTGTCATTGCAAGGACTGACAAAAGAGGAATGCACTGGCAATATTTACATTATTTCCTCCTCCAAGAGGGAACTCACTTATTTGTTATTGTGTGCCTCACCCGAACTAACTTACTTTGTAACTGAAATCAGAGAAGTTTCCTGTAAGTTAGCTATAGATCGTTCTGAATGTTATTGGTTTGGGTGTTTCACAGTGGCTTTTGGTTTTTCGTTTTTGTTTTTTTTTTTTAATACAAAAAACATCCTTTGCAGGAACAAGCCAAGCACAGGCAGTGCTAACTGTTTTTAACATACAGGTGAGACGAAACTTGAGAGTGCAACTGGGAACTTTTAGATTTGGAGACACAATAAAAAGCCACGTTCATGGCACACAGTGAATATGGTACAGTTTACATGCACCGACATCAGTTTCCAGAGACCGCACACTTTGCCTCCTTAAGAGGAGAAAGCCACTGCGCTCTGCAGTGCGAAACCCTCTGCTGAAAATGGGACTTAGCTACTGCTAAAGAATCTCACTGTGTGGCTCAAAGCATATGGTTGAGTTGCAGGATCAAACTCTAGTGCATGGACGTGTATTTCAGTAGATGATGCAGCATGATATTATACAAAAGAAATAGTTCGGACTGTATAAAACACCACCAATGCACTCTCAGATGTGCAAGCATAAAAAGTGACAGAGCAGGGCCCAAAGCATTATCCATTTCATAAACCACCACCAGAAAGTTGTGTCTGCTGTTTCAAGCTGTAACAGCAGACAAACCAAGGGGAATACTAGTCAGCTTAAAGTAGAGGATTTCTCTGAAAAGAAGTGCATCTTTGCTTATGTTACCCTATGACATCTTAAATGAACAATGACGAGTTTCAAGTGGTGGCATCCGCTCACTGCCTCTGCCCTCCAAACGTCAGGAATTAGGAAGGCTCTAAAAATCACAGTGAAATATCATTTATGAGTAGATTAAAAATTAATGACCAGTGAAACAGGTCAGACAAAAAAAACAAACAGAACGCAATCAGTTTTAGGAAATGTATACCTTTTAACTCCCCCCAAACAGCTACGCTTAGAAATGAAACTGAAGTTGTTCAGACATTACTAAAAATATCAATCTACTTCAACAAAATAAAATTGAATAAAATATTTATTTTTCTTTTAAACCTGAATTTTCCTACTGAATGTGAATTGATCTACTGTCCATCTAAAATTCCACAGTTCTGTCATGGAGTAAAAATAAACCCAATAAAAAAGGCCAATAAAAATAGTGGCTAGTAAAAGAATGAAATAAGTAGCAGATTGCTTATTATACTAGCTAGTATATAGCTAAACTGAGAACTTTAAGTAAACAAATGCTCTCTACTTACTTTGTTTGCTTAATGAGCAGACTAAAAATAGCAAAAACTTTAAAGTCAGAAGGTGTTCACTCTGTCAGGAAATCACCTTACAAATATATGAGAAAATTAGTACCGCTACAAGAAATGTTTTTTTCAATATTCAGAGGAGTTAATGAATGTTAAGTGATAACGGTAGACAGCAGCAGTATGCAATTACATTTCTAAACACACCTTACCAAATCACTTATAAGCTGAAAGAATCACATGTTCTATTAATTTTCATTGGTTATCAAACATCTGTAACTGTCACCTCTAACAGGTGTTTGGTAATCTAACAGCTGCACAAAGTACTAAAAAAAAAAAGAAGAAAGAAAAAAGTAATCACAACATAGTTTTGGTAGCACTGCTACCAACCTCTCCGTCTACCACAACGCAGAACCTCTTCGCCTAAATTCTGAAACACAGCCTCAGCGCTGGGAGTGCCTTGCACCTAAGAGAGATCACCTTCAACATCTGCAAACACGACACAACCAGAGAACTACTTGATATGCCAAATGAGGCTGCAGGAACGCTTTAAACAAGGAGGAAGGTTTATAGCTATAAGAATCCTGATCCCAAAGAGCACCTACCCACCCTGCCACTGAGAAACTGCTTACGCCCTTCCTTTGCTCACAATATGTAGATACACCATTCCCTTAACTCCACTCCCTCCCTTCTCCACGCCCTCCCATTCTTCAGACACTGGCCTGTCTCTCCACTCCTGATTCAGTCCATTTCCGCGCATGCTCAGGACTGCAGATACAGAATTTGATGCAGTTGGGATCAGTTTCACATCTTGCATCTGGAAAGAGACAGCACGATGAACAGACTAAAGTTCCAAGTGGGAAGGTCTTCAAAGCAGACTCAACCTTTAGGAAAATCAGGTGAACCACATTTCTAAGTGCCCTGGAGGAGTTTTGAAACATCTGACTTTCTGCAGACAGTTTGTACAGAGCTTCCTAATGACTGTAAGGAGCAAAGTCTACGGAAAGGGCAAGAAATAGCCTGTAAGACTATCTCAAAATAAGGATGTTTCAATGAGCTCCTACTTAAAAGTAGAATAGAGTCAAACAAATATACTTGATTTTAATCTTTTATTCTTCCTGAATAAAAAAATCACTGTTGATGTTGTAGCTTCTCCCTAACTGCTCAGAAACTGGACTGCAGACTGCATTACCAGGTTTATGCAGAGCTTCTACAGGAAGAACTATCTTGAGAGTGATAATCCTCATCACGAAAAGAATCTACTCTTGTCTGTCTTTAAGGGAAATCAAAACAAATCTAAAGATAGTCGATTGTGAGCTAGGGCCTGGAGTACCAGTGCCACCATACATAACTCAGTGCAGCAGCTACAGTGCCTGTGGTCTTTTCCAAAGTTGCGAGGTACAAAGAAAGGAATGAGATGAATAAATTGGTCACTATCTGAT
>NW_010387970.1:1821-11935 GCF_000710305.1 Buceros rhinoceros silvestris | reverse complement strand
GAACCGCTCAGAAGTCATACACAATCAGAAGGCACACACAATTTTTATTGACAATTTACCCACAATTTGAAAATGCTGCTGGTGATAGATGGTGGCTGGAGCTAAGACTCTGCAGTCTGCTTCATCTGCGAGAGTAGTGAGAATCTTGCCCTAGGTCTTTGCTTGACATAGAAAAGCAAGTGCTGGTTGATTTGTTTATTCCTGAGACTTAAATTCAGCTGTAAATCATACCCTTTTTGCCTTACATCTAGGCACTCCACAAGACTGTTTGACTTAAGGTAGACAGCAAAATACTTCAGAATATCTGTTTGACAAAGAAGCTGAAAATAGCAAAACTGTGACAGCAGAACTTACTCTGTAACCATCAGAAGTACCATCCACATGGACAAAGCTTTAACAACAGTCTGATCAAATCACAACAGACTGGTCCCAGATAAAGAAAAAAGATGTTAATCCTTTGGATCAGATTGGTTTCAGTCCATGCATCTGGTACTTACATACAAACGAGCATGACTGCAGCACAGGGAACCAAAAAAAAAAAAAAATCTGACCCTTGGTCTGGGTTTCCTTGTGCAAGGTCTCTCAAGGCATCTGGTACTTACATACAAACGAGCATGACTGCAGCACAGGGAACCAAAAAAAAAAAACAACTCTGACCTTGGTTCTGGCTTTCCTTGTGCAAGGTCTCTCAAGTCTGGCCATTGCTATTTCAGAGACTGAGAACCACCAAACACTGTGGCATCAGACCAACCATACTGAATGCCTAAACACTTAGATGGATGTTTGATTAATGTTCGACTTTTCATTGTTAAAAGAAATCTTCATTAGTAGCTGCGCATAAATAGAAGCTCAGAGTTTTCAATCTCATCTGGCATCTCTGTCTCTCCAGATGTTCCTTTCACAGCCATCCCCAACTCTCCCCAAAAGCTGAGAGATGCAACAGCTTCCTCCTCCTGCCACTGAAAGAGGAGGCAGCTGGCTGAAGGAGGTGACAGGGACTGTTAGAGGAAACCATGACATGCAGACCAGAAAGACTCATGCACTCCTACAAGTGCTACAGATCTACTAAACTCTCGAATTACGGCACTGAATGTAGAACCTGCGGATGATATTAAGAGCGGCATGGAAGTCCATCCAAACGAGAATTGCAGGTGGTGACAGTGCTGCTACTCCACTTGTCCTGTGTGCAAATGGTAACTCCTCTCATCGCTGCAGCCACAACACTTAGCAGGAGAATTACTAGTCACTAAAGCTGCCAGTGCAAAGTCTGGTGTTTCTTAGGTTTGCCTTTGACGTCCAGCAGGACTCACTTCAGACACAGAATTCCAAAGCCAGGACTGCAGGAATTAACAGAGTACTCACCTGAGATAGAATTGTTATCGAAGCAATAAAGACAATAAAAAACCACTGAATTTAGAAGGATGTTTTGAACAAAAAAAAGCCATTCTTGCAGTCTGGTATAGGTGTTGCATGCGCTAGGTATGAGGTGTTACCAGTCTGGAAAAACCAAAGGAATATCAGGATCAGACAAATGAGTACAGTCATAAAGATGATATCTGTGACATAGCAGAAGATGTTCTCTGGCAAAGAAGATTCCCATCCCAGCCAGCAGCTGAGATTAACTCTGACCATGTCTGGCCATAGATCAAGCGTGAGAGAGATGTGAACTACAGAGGTGCCCAGTGGAATTAAGAAAAAAAAGTCTTTGATCTCAAGGGCTTCGGTGTGTTTACATGCACATATTGAGTGTACATATGAACAAACAAGTGAAGGAGAAACCAGTCTTGCTGCAAACAAAAGCTCATGGCATGTTATCCTGAAAAGAAAGGAGAATTGATAAATTACCTGAAAAGATGCAATAAAAGAAATTCAGCTTTTTCTGAGCTTGGCAACCAAGTTTCTGAGGTATGTTACTAACAGGAAAAATTACAGAACTTCAGTTCTTATATAAAAAGTAACAACCTAGTCTTGTAAAGAGATATAAACCACGTCTCTTTAAAAGAAAAATTATTTTCAGTCTCAACGTCTTTCTGAAATGAAGCTTCAATGAAAGGGTTTTTCCTTTTCTGATCCTTGCTGTCATTGCAATCCCACCCCCACAAAGCCCTGCCTCAAGTGCTAGCTTGAAATGATGGGATCCCACAGGTCCAATTTCAGTAGGAGGAGAACCTGACAGCAAAGGCGACACAGGTACCAGCACCCCCGGCGGAACTCTCTTTTATTTGGTATTGCATCACATTTTGATTTTCATGAACGCATTCCTGTTAGAGCACTGAAATTTAATAATTATGTTCACAACTGAGGCATGTGTATACAAACACACTGACGGGTCCAAATGACCATCTGAAAACACCGAGGTCGCTCACAGCCATGGAACACAGCATGTAAGCACCTACACACAACCCTCTGCTTGGCTTGGTAACGCAATGCAAGTGAAGCAGCTCTCACTTTGGGGCAAACACAGCTCCCCGCTGCTTGACCCGTGAGACCACAGGGCTTGCTGCATTCTGTGCACTGGAAGGGATGAGCTGCCCCAGGATGGTCTTCAGCCAAGAAAGGCTTCAAGGTTTAGGCAGTTTAAATTACGCTCTGCAAAGATTAAACACATGTGAAGCACTTTCTTATTTGTTATAAACAGAAATAAGCAAACGAACAAATCAAAGGGCTTTTATGCTTCTTTACAGTTTCTCAGATTAGCAGAGCCCCCCAAACCATTACTTATGACATGAAGTGTCTGTACCTGGACAGACACGGAGACAGAAACAGTCTGATCAGTGTACAACTTTTATAGTACTGAATGGTGGGCAATGTCCTGTGCAACGACACATAGCCGAATGGATGGACAGAACTGATTTTATAAAGAGTTACAAACAAAATAGTCCAAACTATTAACCAATAAACACAAGCCTGGGTGGAAACATCCTATTATAAAATTACTGTAAAGATCCTCAAACTGTTCAGGGGAGAAAAAAGTCCAATTTTCCACATAACCTGAAAGTGTAGAGTTTTCCGATAATAAGATCCAAGGAACCTGTAAACCCAAGGCTCTAATTTTCTTATGGCGACTGTGTAATATTTTGCAAAGTAAAATTGACTGAGATGGAAGCTATTTTGCATGGTACAGTGGCGATGGCTAACAAATGAGAGTTTTGTGGGCTGAATGTTAGTCCCCTGCCTCATCTGCCACCCCTAATGACAGCAGCCACCTGCTGTTTTATTGTCACAGCTGGAGCCGGTTCACACTCCTTGGTGCTGAGCTCTGCCCATGAGCGCCAAGCTCTCGCCTCGCCTCATTACTTTGATGAACTTTTTATGGTCAGCACCCATGAAGACCTCATCTAGGACTATACAACCTAGATCGGCTTCAGGGAGTGCTTCCAGCTAGCATGAGGTGATAATACACAGTGACACCACGGCTGCGACTGCCTGTCACTTAGTCAAGTCACTGTACTATACTTCTGGCTCTACAGGGCCCTCAACAGGTAAAATGCCATTAAATTCTCCTATATAATAAAGTTCAATCTCTCTGTTTCACATTGCAAAATAGAGACCATAGCCTATTAGCCAAATTTAGGTTTTCATAGATATTAAAACAAAAAAGGTATCATGCTGTTTACTACATACAGCTACAGACAAAAAATTTCTGCATTCCCTAGATATAAACCTGCTACCTCCCTGAAAGAAGAGATACCCTGACATTAAAGGAAGCAACCATGAAAACCGTACCACAGCTTGATTAACACCACCAAACACAAGAAAAAAAAAAATTACATGCATTTCACAGAAGGTCCATTTTAATGTAAAGAACAGACAGCACGGAAACAGAAATCAAGGCAGTCAAATCAAATTATTACCCAAATGAATCCACAGTGAGGAATGAGACATGCTACTTCCCTCTCCCCCAAAAAACTATGCACTTACATATTTATTCACTATGATAATATATCAAATCGAGGTAACAATGAAGCAAAGCCTTTTACATCTTTTTACTTAATCAGAGCAGTCTGTTACTATTTTATGCTAATTTAAAAGCAAATATAATCATCTTTTCCTTTTCAATTTTTTCATACTAACAAACACTCCACACTGTATACAATTTTTCATCAGAATTTTTTTTATTGACACATTTAGAGCAGACTGCTCTATGCTTGATCACTGAAATTTAACCCCAGGTTTACTTTCAGCAGTATAACAATTTTTTGGTGTCAACAGAGCTTTACATTTGCCCATATTTACATATATCATTAAGATTAATATATGTGTTATTAATAATAATTTCATTAACATTCTAAAATCATCAAATAACATTTTGACTTTTGAATGGCTGTAGGCTATTATAAGCCTAAAAACCAGAACATTTTCAGTATTCATTGTGTAGCAATCCAGCTGATCAGTTTTGACAAATTCATGCAATGTTATAAGCCATTAAACTTCACTTAGTTTCTTTTAAAAATTCCACCTAAAAATAAAAAGCAACTGTCTTCTTTGCACAGAAGTATGATTCCCAATAATACTAGCTCCCAGGATCCTCCAAAAAAAGAACCTGTTTTTTCATTAGTTTAATGAAATGTTTAAAAATTTATAATAAAGAGAGTATTTTAAATGATGTTTTTGAGACCACTGACCTAGCAAGAGCTGGTATGGTGCAATTCTGCTCCTCTTCAAGAGGGACAGTACTGCGGATATGCTGCACTTCACGCAAGACGCCTACAACAGGTGGAACCTTAAAAATGTTGCTGAGTACAACTCTATTTCTGAGAACTTATCTATGCAAGCCCTTCATTATTAGCACTTTTTAAGTGTGACCTAAACTGCAGTTGAAGAGCCGGGTGGGGAAGCGGGGGGGGAAATTCAACAAAGTTTTCCATTCTGCTATAAAGATTCAACAAAGTTTTCCGTTCTGCTAAACAGTCCTGAAAAGTATTGAGGAGAACTGGAGGACACCCAGAACCTCACGTAACCAGGGCCTAAAATGTATCAACCACCCCATTAAATAGGAACGACACCAATTTCTCTACCAATAACATTTCAACAAGCGTTTGTCTCCTGCAGGAGTTCTTGTGACGCACAGTGACATACTGATCACATCCTTTGGAAAGACCAACAATACCAGAGGGAACTGCTTTAAGAAGAAAAAGGAATTCCCTTCTTTTGACTGGATGATGGATCTGTCGAATGTATAATTTGTGAGACTCATTTTGTGCCCTTAAAAATGGAATATCAAAGATGCAGCTTCATCAGCGCAGGGTAAGACATTATGAAATGGACCAGCTGCCTCAGTGGAACAATCAATAGTTTCAGCAGAACAATCTCATAATGGTGCTGGTAATTAAATAACAATGTCTGAGAGATGTTCTCCTTTTGTTTAAACAGTGGTGCGTCAGCTGCAGTATGCCTGCTGCGTGCTTTGTGACGTGACACACTTAATCCATATAAAAAGTTTCCCTTTCATCAACCTCTAACCCAGAACAGAACTCTAAAGCCACAAGACGTAGGTATTTATTCTCCCATTACAAAGGAACCTGTTAAAGGAAGCATGGCTGCCCAGCCTAGCTGTATTTGCTCCCTGCCTTACAAGAAGTACCCTGCATGCATGTATAAATATTTGGAAATATTTTTCCTTTGCAACACCGTGTTGCCTTGGCATTATAACTGTGTTTTAGAGTTGTATTCTAAAATATAACTTCAATTTACCCAGCGCTTACAGTTCACTGGTCTGTAATTCTTAATATCCCTGTATTTTCCACCAATTTTAATTTTAGTCGCTATTATTTAAAGTTCATTTTCCATGCCCTTTCAACTGTGATTTTTTCCAACGTGACAACAAACATCAGTGCCATTTCTGATGGTGACTTTTGTTGGAGTAAGGAAAAAAAAAACCCTTGTAAAAGAAACGCTATCAGAAAATCATCAGACAGTAACAACTTGTGGTCAGTATCAAGATGAGCTGCATGTGAACAGATAGTCTGGAGGTGACAGGATTTGTATCCAATTTCTAATCCCCGGAGCCATTCAGCCCCGTGAACGATAAATTTCTATAAGCTGATCCCTTAACCCATCATCAGCCAGTCATGCTACTGTAGCCAACAGGAACAACGGAAAGGGAAACACCTTAAATTTCTACTTAAAAACTCCATGATACAGATCAGACATGTTGGAAAGTCCCCAGAACTCTTTTCTCTTCTACTTCATAGAAGTTTTGAAAATGGATCCTACAAAAACAGGAACAGGCATATGACATTACTTGGCTTAACATAAATACTCTGTCTTCTGTACTTCCAGCACACAAAGAAGCTTTCAATGTACATATTTAACCTCATACTGAAGAGAAATACAGGTGGATCTTTAAAAATGGCCAAAATTATATGCCTGCTGTTGAAGAAAAAAATATTACTATGAAGAGGATCAGAGACATTGCTGAGGAATTGTTCACCCCTTAAAACAGTGCCAGTGTCAGCTTGGGCAATTAGCCAGTTAAGAGTGAAGACGACCTGCCAAGAAGCTATTTTATTTTTGCCTCAGAATATTTGTGTATCTGTGAGCTGGAGGGGGGTGTGTGTGTTCATGCATCAGTGGAATCCCGTTGTTCATGCCAGGTTTTCTTATCACACTTTTCTGCCTCTTTGAACTTGCACATTCCTGCAATACAAAATGGACACGTGTCTGCTGATAATGTCAACCGACTGCCATTCACAAGGAGAGACTTTGTGTGACTAGATCTAGAGTAACTGGTTTTGTGTTCATTACCCAACCTTGTCCACTTACACAATACTAGAGGAGCCATTCATGGGAAGAACTCCAAGCACCTCTAAGGAGATGTTAAAAGACAACAGATGCAGAAGAAATTAGCATCCGATTGCAATATCCCTGGCTAAACCTCACGTTTATATGCTATCTGAAGGAAGTTCGCACTTCTCATTGCAGAGCAGGTTCAACGGGGTGCTGAGAGCATCCTGTTGTCTCTTTAATTTAGATTTCGTTACGCTTTAGACTCCTGTACGTCCATCTTGGAAATGAGTAGGTACAAAATACATCTGATACAATGTGACTAGGGCTACCGCCTAGAAGAGTGAAGACATAACCAGATTCCTATCTTCTCTCCAGAGTAAAAAATTCTGGCTTTTTTTTTTTCTTGGAGATGAGGGTCAGACCTACCAACCACAAGCCTTTATCTTAATTTAATAACAAAGCTACAATCCATCAAAGTGAAAACCTTCAACAGTTTTAATACAGTCATTTGAAATTAAAGCCAATGCAAAGAAGCCATACACAATTTACAAATCAAAACTGAACAGTGCCAAGTTCAAACAGAAATATGAAAACCCCCTTTCATAACATTTCAGAATACAGATACTACCTGGCATTGAAGCTACCTTCTTGCATACCTATTAGAGAACTTTGCAAATCTTAACAGCACTGACAACTCATTCAGAATTTACCATCAGTTAACGCTAAAAAGACATCCCGCTTTTCAAGAAATGTGTTTAAACAGCTCCAATGAAAATTAGTTTGTTTTGTAAAACCCTAAGTACATTTAAGGCTAGTGAAAGCAATTCCCTAATATCACCGCCTGTAACGACGGCTAGGAGGAGGAGGTTCAAGGTAACTGATAACGAACTTCAAACTCGTAGCTATTAAGTCTCTTTTATCACAGCATTACCGAAATGAACCACGTGAGTGACAACTGTTCCCGCACAGGGGTTCACAGCCACGACTGCCATTTTTCCTCATAAATACCACCAGCCCAGAGAAGAGGAATGCTGTGCCTAGCTTCAGCACCAGTTAGTCCCTAGATGTGTCAGAACACGCAACAATTGCAGTGCCTAAGAGTGAAGCTGGGACAGGAATACGCCATTACACACCGAAGACCCAGTTTGTGCTTGCTAACTGCATGTCTCATGCCCCCAGCAGGTGTGCTGGAGAGGAACCTGCCCACAGGAGGGCCAACGTTACTGCTCAAGAACTCCACCTGAGAAGGGTTGTTTTATTAAACACTGCCAACACCTCAGTGGATCCCCTCATCAGGAGAGGTTTAGCAATGGGACGCATCGCCCCCTCACTCTTCCTTCTTCTGGGACACAAGTCTGAGCAGAGAAGGGACCAGCACCACCTACACATCCTTGCCCTTGCTTTTCATATGGTCTGTGCCAAAGCAGAAGGAGGACACACATGCATTCATTGACAGAAGCAAATTCTTTCAAGGATTTTGCAGGTTAAAACAGAAATCCCCTTTCCAGCATTCCTCATACTTCACTGTGTAAGCCTGTAGCTTTTACATTTGTGTTTGCCAAATAATTCTGCTTTTTTCTTATCACTTTGGTACGCAGGAAGACAGTATTTCTTCCTAACTTTTTGTAGCTGCATCACTAAAAATAGGATTATAAAACATTCAGAAAGGATGATTTCATTCCAGCAACAAGATGAATTAAATCGAAAATATTAATTTTTAAAAGATTTTAAAAGATTGTAGACTATTTTATGTATCTGATTCCAATGTATCTCTAAATTAGTGCAAGCCTGCTTCCTCTGAAGAAGAGAGCAAACAAGTGTTGTTTTCACTACCATGCATATGATCTAGATACCAAGGTCTAATCACAACGGATTTATCACCATGTAGCATTTGGCTTGTGTATGATGTCCACAGGCACTTGTAGTGATAGCTGTCAAACTGCATTCCATCTCTGGCATAAATGAGCATAACAACAAGGACAAGAAATGGAGTGCAGTATAGAGTAACCACACAGCCTGGAATTTAGCCTATAGTAAAGAAACAGTCAAATTCATTATCGACCTCAGTGATGGAGGTTCATGCTCACGGTGGCAGAATATTTCAGCAGTCACCAAGCTTCATGAGGCTTGTTTCTACTAAAGGTGCTAAAAATTGTTTTAGAAATACAGTAGTCTTCTCCTTTCCTTTCTCTCTCACCATATCAGAGATCAGAATATCTCAGTCAAGCCATGGATGTTCCTAGATGAGAAGGTCTAAAAGGATATGACCCACCCTCCTCAGATTTTGACTGCTTGTTCCACTGCTACTTAAGCATAAGCATATTTCAAGTATTCTACATTTTAAAAAAAGCCCCATCTTAGTCTCCTTCAAGGAAAAAGGAAGGGAAATGAATGGGGAAAAAAAAAAAGAAAAACATATTATCAGTGAGCAAGTTCCTAGTTCTTTTCCAGAGTCTTGCTTATATTCCATACTTTAAATATCCTAATTTAATTTGGCAGTAACTTTTTTTCCTTCTTGGTCTGCTCAAGGTCACTTTTCTATTACTCCCTTTTTTTTTCTTCTCCCTTGACCTGGAGATATTCCATACGTGGATACCTCAAGAGATTTTGCAGGTCTGTCTCCATCTCTCAATCTTACTTAGAGGGGAAACCATGATTCAGATGCAAAGATTAATTTCTAGTCAAGCTGTGCAAATGCTATCAGTGATAAAGATGAGGTAATTTTAGTGGCTGGGGAACAACAAACCAACCAAACAACCCCATAGCACAGAAAGAAGAGAACATTGCTTGTCCATGCACAGCATTAAAAGAAAGTGATGGGGGAAGCAGACAGTAGCTTCACCTACAATAGTATATGGCCCACTAGCACGTGATTAAGTCCTTTCTCTTAAACAGGAGGTTCATCTCGCCTTGACAGGCAAATGACAGAGGGTGTGTATCATTCGGAAATGACTCAGGTTATTGAGAGCACCAAGGAAGTCTCCTGCTCCTTTATGACATTTCTGAAGAACAGAGGCCGCAATTAGAAAACACACATTCTA
Source organism: Buceros rhinoceros silvestris (assembly GCF_000710305.1). Lineage (NCBI taxonomy): Eukaryota > Metazoa > Chordata > Aves > Bucerotiformes > Bucerotidae > Buceros > Buceros rhinoceros. The sequence goes on along the minus strand of NW_010387970.1, from coordinate 2,165 downwards.
AGAGTAATCTCCCTCCCCCAGATCATGCTTTCCTTAGTTTTTTTTAATAGATCATTAAATTTGTATATAAGTCAAGTCCCTGGCAGCTTGCTGTTTCCCCATCTTTCATCATTCAGTGGTGAATGCTTAACGGGTAAAAAAATACAGTCTTTTTCTACAGCAACAAAGTCCCAATCCAGCCTTGGCACCTTATACAGCTAACAGTATCCTTATGATCCAAAAGCCAGAAGTCGCTAATTCCATTAGTTCACAGGGAAGTAACTGGTATTTGCTCCTGAGAACCTTTCAATTTAAAAAAAAAAAGAGAGAGAGAGAGAGAGAGAGAGAGAGAGAGAGAGAGAGAG